>NC_077231.1:40852830-41100330 GCF_027887165.1 Monodelphis domestica
GATCAGTAAGGGTACATGGAGAGCCAAATCAAAAATTAATTGGAAATTAAAAAATATGATTCTCCAAAATCAGTTAGAGAACAAATCATAGAAACAATTAATATTTTCATTTAAGAAAATGACAATGATGAGACATCCTTTCAAAATCTATGGGTTGCAGCCAAAGCAGTACTCAGGGGGAAATTTATATCCTTGAGTTCATATATTAACAAATTAGGGAGGGCAGAGTTCAATGAATTGGAAATGAAAATCAAAAAACTTGAAAGTGAACAAATCAAAAACCCCCAGAAGAAAATTAAATTACAGATCTTAAAAATTAAGGGAGAAATTAATAAAATCAAAAGTCAAAGAACTATTGAACTAATAAATAATACCTGAAGCTGGTATTTTGAAAAAACAAACAAAATAGACAATAGTGGTCTATCTAAAAAAAAAAGGAAAGAAGGAAACCAAATTAACAGTATCACAGATGAAAAGGGTGAGCTCACCTCCAATGAAGAGGAAATTAAGGCAATCATTAAAAACTATTATGCCCAATTATATGGCAATAAATATGCCAATCTAGGTGATATGGATGAATATTCACAAAAATATAAATTACCTAGATTAACAGAAGAAGAAATAGAATTCTTAAATAATAATATATCAGAAAAAGAAATTGAACAGGCCATCAAAGAACTTCCTAAGAAAAAATCCCCAGGGCCTGATGGATTTACAAGTGAATTTTATCAAACATTCAAAGAACAGCTAATCCCAATACTATCCAAACTATTTGACATAATAATCAAAGAGGGAGTTCTACCAAATTCCTTTTATGACACAAATATGGTACTTATTCCAAAGCCAAGCAGGTCAAAAATGGAAAAAGAAAACTATAGACCAGTCTCCTTAATGAACATATGCAAGATGCAAAAATCTTAAATTGAATACTAGCAAAAAAGACTCCAGCAAGTGATCAGGAGGGTTATTCACTATGATCAGGTGGGATTTATACCAGGAATGCAAGGTTCAATATTAGGAAAACCATCCACATAATTGACTATATCAACAAGCAAACCAACAAAAATCACATGATTATCTTAATAGATGCAGAGAAAGCCTTTGACAAAATACAGCACTCATTCCTATTAAAAACACTAGAAAGTATAGGAATAGAAGGGTCTTTCCTAAAAATAATAAACAGTGTTTATCTAAAACCATCAGCCAACTTCATCTGCAATGGGGATAAACTGGATGCATTCCCAATAAGATCAGGAGTCAAACAATGATGCCCATTATCACCTGTATTATTTAACATTGTACTAGAAACACTAGCAGCAGAAATTAGAGAAGAAAATGAAATTGAAGGTATTAAAATTGGCAATGAAGATACAAAGCTATCACTCTTTGTGGATGATATGATGGTCTACTTAATGAATCCTAGAGAATCAATTAAAAAGCTAGTGGAAATAATCAACAACTTTAGCAAAGTTGTAGGATACAAAATAAACCTTCATAAGTCATCAGCATTTCTATATATCTCCAACACATCTCAGCAGCAAGAATTAGAAAGAGAAATTACATTTAAAATCACCCTAGACAGTTTAAAATACTTAGGAATCTATCTGCCAAGAGAAACACAGGAACTATATGAACACAACTACAAAACACTTTCCATACAACTAAAATTAGATCTGAGCAATTGGAAAAACATTAACTGCTCATGGGTAGGATGAGCTAACATAATAAAAATGATCATCCTACCCAAACTTATTTATTTATTTAGTGCCCATTGAACTTCCAAAAATCTTCTTTACTAAATTAAAAAATACCATAACAAAATTCATTTGGAAAAAGAAAAGATCATGGATATCCAGGGAAATAATGAAAAAAAAATGCAAAGGAAGGTGGCCTTGCAGTCCCAGATCTCAAACTATGAAGCAGTGGTCATCAAAACAATTTGGTACTGGCTAAGAGACAGAAAGGAGGTTCAGTGGAATAGACTTGGGGTAAGGGACCTCAGTAAGACAGTCTATGACAAGCCCAAAGATCCCAATTCTTGGCACAAAAATCCATCATTTGATAAAAGCTGCTGGGGAAATTGGAAAACAGTGTGGGAGAGATGAGATTTGGATCAGCACCTTACACCCTACACCAAGATTCAGAGTGGGTGAATGACTTGAACATAAAGAAGGAAATTATAAGTAAATTATGTGAACACAGAATAGTATACAAGTCAGACCTTTGGGAAGGGAAAGCTTTTAAAACCAAGTAAGACTTAGAAAGAGTCACAAAATGTAAAATAAATAATTTTGATTACATCAAATTAAAAAGTTTTTGTACAAACAAAACCAATGTAACTAAAATCAGAAAGGAATCAACAAATTGGGAAACAATCTTAATTACAAAAACCTCTGACAAAGGTCTAATTATTCAAATTTACAAAGCGCTAAATCAATTGTACAAAGAATCAAGCCATTCTCCAATTGATAAATGAGCAAGGGACATGAATAGGTAATTTTCAGTTAAAGAAATCAAAATTATTCATAACCACATGAAAAACTGTTCTAAATCTCTTATAATCAGAGAAATGCAAATCAAAACAACTCTGAGGTGTCACCTCAAACCTAGCAGATTGGCTAACATGACAGCAACAGAAAGTAATGAATGCTGGAGGGGATGTAGCAAAGTTGGGACATTAATGCATTGCTGGTGGAGTTGTGAAATGATCCAACCATTCTGGAGGGCCATTTGGAACTATGCCCAAAGGGCGATAAAATACTGTCTGCCCTTTGATCCAGCCATAGCACTGCTGGGTTTATACCCCAAAGAGATAATAAGGAAAAAGACTTGTACAAGAATATTCATAGCTGCACTCTTTGTGGTGGCCAGAAATTGGAAAATGAGGGGATGCCCTTCGATTGGGGAATGGCTGAACAAATTGTGGTATATGTTGGTGATGGAATACTATTGTGCTAAAAGGAATAATAAAGTGGAGGAATTCCATCTTGAGTGGAACAACCTCCAGGAATTGATGCTGAGTGAAAGGAGCAGAACCAGGAGAACATTATATACACTATGGTACAGTCGAATGTAATGAACTTCTCCATTAGTTGCAATGCAGTGATCCAAACAATTTGTAGGGATTTATGAGAAAGAACACTATTCACATTCAGAGGAAACACTGTGGGAATAGAAACACAGAAGAAAAACAACTGCTTGATCACATGGGTTGAGGGGATATGGCTGGGGATGTAGACTCTAAATAAACATCCTAGTGCAAACATCAACAACATGGAAATAGGTTTTGATCAAGGACACATGTAATGCCCAGTGGAATTGTGTATCGTCTATGGGAGGGGCCAGGAGAGGGGAGGGAGGAATAGAATATGATTTTTGTAACCAAGGAATAATGTTTGAAATTGACCAAATTAAAAAAAAATGAAAAGAGAAAAAAATAGTCATAAAAGTCATGAATTCAAGATCTTGGCATAGTCATTTTTGAGTGTGTTATTTCCCTTAGAGGAGAATACATGTTGTTTTTTTATTGATCCAGTTCCCACTTTTAGTTTATGATTTTGTTCATTAATGTCCATGTTACATCTAATTTTGCTAGGGAATTAGCACATAGAAAGAGAGATAAAAAAAATAAAGCAATAGTCTGCAGAATAGCTGCTTAGTATACATATTCTCTAGGGCTAGTAAGAAAATTTAGGATTATTATTTTTTTAGCTGAAAAACCTTTGATACTGAGTGCTATTTGAATACAAGGTAGAATTTGTTTGTTTGTTTGTTTGTTTGATCAGAAATATGTAAAAAAAAAAACCTATTCCATCAAAGGTGTACTTTTTTCACCTATAGGATTATACTGAGCTATATAGGACAAATTATTATTGGTTGTAAACTGGTCTTTCTTACTGGAATGCTATATTCCAAATCTTCTTGAATTTTCAGTAATCAGTACTAGGTCTTGTGTGATCCTGACCACAGTTTTCTGGTATTACTTCTCTCCGTATTCTTGATATGCTGTTTTCTTTGGTGCTGAGAGCTCAGGACTTTGACTCCAGCCTTTCTGGGATTATTCCTCTTGAGGTTTCTTTTGGGAGATGATCAATGCATTCTTTCTGTTTTCTGATTTTAATATCATTGTAAAGTTTTCATTTATTATTTCTCTAAATATAATGTCCAGGCTTTAAAAGACTATTTTTCAGGGATTTTTTTAATGTTGATACCATACTTTTTCATCTAGCTTTTTTCCTAATATAGCTTGCTGTCTCATTTATTTCTGTTTGGTTTATTCTAGTTTTCAGGAAGCCCATTTCTTCATTAAAATCTGCACCTTTCTGCTTAAACTACTTATTTTATTTTCAATTCTTTAAAGCTTTTATTTAACTTTTAAAATCTCTTGCTTCATTTCTTTTAGATATTAATGTAGTCCTTGTAGGAAAATATTTTCCCCCCTTGAGTTGGCATTTATAGTTGTTACAGAGTTACTTTTATATTTTGGGGATTTGGAATACTTAGGTTTTGGAATACTTTTTCTGCTGGTTATAGTGCTTTCTTTGATTTACCCATCTCTCCAACTTTAGTTTCCAAATTAGGGTTTGGGTCAAGGGTGGGATGATTGGCCCGACTTGATCTGTTCTTAGATTTCTGAGTTGAATTAAAACTCTAGAAAGTGTTAGGTCTAGAGGTTGAACCTGGATTTCAAGGGCCTTCTCTAGTGTTTAAGGAATGAGTATTAGGGATTTCAGAGCTACTGAGCCTATCTGTTATACTACCTAGCTGCCCTTCTTAACTTCTTTTCAAGAATTTTGTGAACTTGGATGGGGAAAAAAAATACAGTTTTAGGTCCATGCAATTGATTCTCTTTGCAAGCTTCAGCATTTTATTTTTGGATTAAAAAACATGATTCTGAGAAGAGCTCTATAACCTTTACTAGGATGCTAAAGGGATCTATTATACAAAAAATGATGAAAAAAATCCTGATCTTATCTCTTTCAGGTCCATTTCTTTAGGATTGTAAAAATCTTCAGTAAATTTAAGTTTTCACTTAAAAATTAAAATAAAAATTAAAGAAAAGTTTTTTCTTTTAGTCTGACATTGAATTTCTTTTCCTTTGGCCAATTTTGTGTTTATTAGATAGAATTGAATATGAATACATGTGGCATATTTTGTAAACATTTAGCCAATATTGAACAAATTGGAACAAAATTCCTACGTGTCAAAAACACTTATTGAAGTAGTCCTTTTTTGTAGATGCATTTTTTACTTTTGCTAACAGAAGTTCTTCCTAAAGCCCACTAGGTTAGAATGGAACTGCATTTCAATGTTCCATTCCATTGATGGAGAGCTCTAGGATCAAGCTATCCCCCTTTCTCTCAAATACACACTTAACATTTTTTTCTCTGGGGCTTTTAGAGCTTTCAGATTGATATCAGCTTAAAAAAAAAAAAGAACCTGACACATTTTTGAACCAGTAATTGACTGTTTTGAATAACTAGCAGACTGGAGTTCACACTTACTTAGTTTTTGCCTCAGGTATTTTCTACCATTTGATGCAACTCCCTTAAACAGAAGAGGTGTGAACCCAGATTGAGACAAGGTGTGAAAACAGGCGCCCTCAGGATACTTGCAGGTCCCAGAAAAACAGAGAAACCCCCAAGCAAAAGTATCATTGACTTCTGTGTAAATGAAACTTTGAGAAGAACTGACTTTCTTTATATCCATAAGAAAACATACACACTCTATTTACATGAGTTTGGGAATACAGACCTCCAGCTAAATGACTGATAGTGCCATTCTTGGAAAAACTGAAATCCCCTATTGAAAAAAAACGAGTGGAACTAAAAAAATACTCAATAAAATTTACAAATGACAATTATGGTTACAAAGGAGTATTGATGAGGATGCACTGGCCATTTTGAACTTTGTTAAAGCCTTTACTTTGGGTTTTAGAGCTCAGAAACAACGTGGTACATTTTTAGCCTGCTTTTAGGGATTAGTATTTTCTTGTATTTGAGGTTTATTCTCCAATAGAACACAGCTCAGTAGTTAATTGAAAGGCATAGAAAATACATGAAGAGGCTGTTTGTTGACTTTTAAAAAATCTGATTTGGTTAAAAAAAAAAAGCCTTGTAAAAATCCCTCCTCTAGCAGTAGAGTCCTACATTACCACCCTCTGATTATTAATAGCAGCTGAGGCTTAGTACAGGGAGATGTGCCTGACAAAAACGTTTGCCACTGTCATAGATGATGTTCTCAGCACGAATGCCAAATTGAAGAGGGATTCCATATTGGTGATGAAGTCCTCCAGATGCCCTTGTTTGTAAATAGAGTGGTGCTGATTGTCTTATGTCCTGGAATATCACAGGGCTTCCCCATGAGCTCTACCATTTTGGAATTTAGACTTCATTTCACAAAGAGGAAACTAAGTGAGCGAAGAGTCCAGGTGATGATATGCCATTGGATGGACAGACACATAGAACTGATCCATCAATACATATCTTTTAAGACCATTACAGGGGCAACTAGTTAGCTTAGTGGATTGAGAGCCAGGTATAGAAATGGGAGATCTTGGGTTCAAATCTAAATTTAGACACTACCCAGCTATGTTACCCTGGGCAAGTCACTTACCCCTCATTGCCTAGCCCTCTATTGATCTTCTGCCTTGGAACCAAAACACAGTATTGACTGTAAAATGGAAGATAAGGATTTCAAAAAAGCAAAAAAAAGGAAAAAGAAAAAAATTAAGAAAGATTCTACAAATAGTGAGCTAGGAAAATTTAAAGTTAATGACCAATAATTGAATTTTCCCTGAAAGAAGGACTGTTTTCTTTAAATATTAATATTCTTCTAGTAATATTGTATACCTATGAATCATGGGATGTTAACAATCTGTAGATTTCACATTGATTAGTAAGCAACAAGCATTTATTAAATGCTTCCTTTGTGCCAGGTATTGTGCTAGACACTAGAAATACATATATAAAGAACAAAATAATCCCTAATCAAAGGAGCTTACATTTTGAGATGGAAGACAAAAAGTTAATAAACAAGCAGATATGGAATAAACAGAAATACAAAATAATTAAAAGACAAAGTAGATTGGGAGAAATGATACTAGTAGTTAAGCTTCATTAATTCATCTTCTCCAACTCCTATTATTCCCTCTGCAGCATGAATATTTAACCTTTAGAGACTGGCTATATCCAAGAGTTTGACCCATGGATTAGGAGAATTTCTTCTGGAGAGAAAAACACCTAAAGGGAACAGTCTGGGAATAGATAGATTTCTCTCTCCATGAAAAGAAAGAGTTTTTTTTTTCTAGTCTGATACTGTGGATATAAAGCCTTGCTTAGAGTCTAGCGACTCTAAACTAAAAGAGGAATGGTAAACCCCCTTGTACCTCTAATGCATCTATGCATTAGACCTCCCTCTAAAGCCTGAAGTAGTGACTGTTGGGTGGTGACATGGAGAGAGCCCTAGGAATGCAGTGAGGAACATCTGAGTTTAAGTCCTTCCTCAGATACTTAGTAGCTATGTGATCCTGGGAAAGCCACTTAATCTCTGTCTGCCTCAGTTTCCTTATCTATAAAATGGGAATAATAATTTCCTACTTTCCAAGATTGTTATGGGGATCAAATGAAATGATATTTGTAAAGTGCTTTGCCCACAGTACATGCTATCAAATAATAATTTAAAATAATATAAGTAATATATACATAACACTTTCTAATGGTTGTTGTTCAGTTGTTTTCAATTGTATCCAATTTCTCAGGACCCCATTTTGGGTTTTCCTTGGCAAATATACCGGAGTGGTTTGCCATTTCCTTCACCAGTGCATTTCATAGATGAGAAAATAGAGGCAAGCAGGATTTAGGTAACTTGTCCAGGGTTATACAGATAGTAAGTTTTTGAGGTTAGATTTGAAATTGTGAAGATGAGCCTTCCTGATGAGCCTTTCAAGTCCAGTCCTCTATCCACTATGCCAACTAGCTGTGTTGTGGGGTGCAGAGGTTTACCCCTGGGGTTCAGGAAGGATATCTTTTGCAAGACTCCAAAATTAACTTAAAAGTAAAGAGAGATTTATTGGTAATGTTGAATTTTTGGCAAGCAAGACAGCATGAGTGGAGCAATCTGGGAGGTTGCTCCCAGAATGCCTCAGTTCTGGGGTTTTAATATTCAATGAGGACTTGACTCTGGGGCAAGGGGTTGGCGAGGAGGTTTCCCTGAAGGACAGTGGGTGGTTCTCATGATTTGGATCAATGGGACAATCAAAGGAGGATAATCCTCTCAGGGTCAGATGTTCTGGGTTGGGAGTCAGAGGGTGTAAGGGAGAAAGGGATTTCCATGATAATAGTTTGCCTGAGTTTCTGGGGGTGCCATGCCCCTGACAGCTGCCCGATTATTACTATCATTAACATGTTCAGTCCTATCTAGAAGAAATCATAAAAGAGGGGAGCATCATCAACAGTTAACAAATGTCATATGAAATCAATCACTGAGCACTTATTAAGCACAGCTATGTTCCAGGTACTGTGCTAAGTGCTGAAGCTACGATGAAGACAGTAAAAGCAATCTCCCACTTTCAAAGAACTTTCATTCTGATGTGAAAAGGTACATATAAGATATATACAGATTGGATGGAGAGTAACTTTGGAGGATTAGAAAAAGCTCCTGAAGAAGACGGTATTTCAACAGGAAGCCAAGTATTCTAGGCAGAGAAGTAAGGAAAGAGAGCATTCCAGATAGGAGAGGCAGTGAACTCAAAGACAATGCCATGGGAAATGGAGCATTATGTATGAGGAACAGTAAGTGTGGCAAGTGGAGGGAAGCAAGGTGTAAGAAGTCTAGAAGGAGAGGAAAGGCATTAAAGAAACGTAAATGACAAATAAATCATTTTATATATCTTTTATACATCTGAACCTCAAAGTAATAGGGAACCACTGAAATCTGGTAATTTTGGAATGAGATATGATCCCACCTTTTAAGAAAACCATCTTGGCAACTATGGGGAAGATTAGTTAGAGTGAGGAGATATAGGAGATAGGGAGACCATTTTAGCCCAGCTGAGAGGTGATAAGAGGCTGAAGTAGGGGTTGACCTTATGAGAAGGAAGGAGATATATTTGAGATATGAAGTAGAGAAAGAAGGTAGAATGAGAGAATTTGGTTGTTAAAGACACCAAAGTTAAAAATGTATTTTATATTATATTATGTATAATTACATTTGACTGAAAATAATCAAAGGTCATAGATGCAGGGATAGTGGCTATCAGATCCAGTGCTTTCACTTTATAAATGAGGAATCTGAGGGTGACAGGGAGGTTCAGGGATGGCCATGCCCTCAACCAAATTAGGGAAATTTGGAAGAGAGTTGAGTTAAGTGGGGGAAATGAGCCCTCTTTTGCAAACATGTTACATTTGAGATTTGTACAGGCTATTCAGTTAAAAATGTCCAAGAGGTAATTCATGATGGTGGGACTGGAGCTCAGAAGAAAGACTAAGATGAGTTATAAACCAAGAAGTCATCTGGATAAAAACAATAATTGAATTAATGATACCTGAGAAGATCAAAGTGGAAAATATGTAGAGAAAAAAGACCAGAGTTTTGGATGAAACTTTGTAGTGTATCAACAGTTAGAAGGACGGAGATCTAGCAAAGGAGACAGGTAGGAGGAGAACCAAAAGAAAGAAATGTCACAAAAACTTAGAGCGGAGAGACTATTTAGGAGGACAGTATGGTCAATGCTATCAGATATTGAGATGTCAGGAGGGATAAGGATAGAGAAGAAGCCATTAGCCTTGGAATTAAGAAAACATTAGCAACTTTGGTGAGCAGAGTTTCAGTTTAATGATGGAAGGTGGAGATGACTAGTGAAGAAGATAATGAAAGCAAAGGAAGTGGATGTACCACTCATAGATGGGTTTTTGTAGAGTTTTAACTGTGAAGAGAAGGAGAGAGATGGAACAGGTCCTGCAGACATCATGCAGTGGCATTACTAGAAGACTTTAGCAGCCCTATGATATTGTAGAAGGCAGCTAGGTGGCACAATGGATAGAACACTGGGTCTGGCAGCAGGAAGATTCATCTTAGAGAGTTCAAATCTGGCCTTGTATACTTACTGTGTGATTCTAGGCAAGTCATTTACCCTGTTTCCTTAATTTCTTCATCTATGAAATGAGCTAGAGAAGGAAATCTGACTCAAATGGAGTCTTGAAGAGTTGGACATCACTGAAACTACTGAACAGCAACAAAAGTTGTAGGCATGAATTACCCTTTTACTAGTTTGTTACTGTAGGCACCAGTATTCCTTAATGGGTGCTTTCATATATGTACTCAGCTATATATATATATACACACACACACACTCTACAATGTGTTGATTTTATCTACTTTTCCCATTGGTGATAAGTGCATTTTGAGAGGAATGTGCCCCAGCTTTTTTTTTTCTTTTGAGTTTCTGTTCCATTAAATACTTTTGATATATATTTTATGATTGATAAGTTAATATAGATACATTGGTAGAGGCTTGTGAACCCTGTCTTTTTTTTTGAGGGGACAGGTCGGGGGTTCACATGTAAGAGTGGGGTACCCCAGAAGCTCCATCTAAATGCACATTTTTCCCATTAAAAATGATCACAGTGGATGTGATGCAGGAGTAGCCCATCCTGCTAGAAACAGAAGATTTTTGCTCTGCCTCCATTAGTTTTATTATAAAGTTGTTTTTAAAAAAAGACTATATAATCATTTTAAAAAGCCTCAGGGATGTACATCATGTTTCTCAAGGTGTTCTTCCTTAGGGAGCTTAGCTAAGGACATTATTGTCTTTTAGAATTTTCTCTATTATAAGTATCTATTTTATATCCCCCCCTTCACATTCTGAATATATAATTTCTGAGAAAATCTGAGAGGAAAACCAGTCATAGGTTTTGTTATTATCATTCTAATCTGGAAGTAGGTATGCAGCTATTTGATATACTAACATTTAGAAAAAAGTCTGGAAAAGGGATTATTGATTTTCTTGTTTCTCTTACAATTCATTCACAAGGCTAGAGTGACTTGGGCATATAGCAACAGCCACAATTCAAATAATGGGCTTTCCAAATTTGGCTGTTGTTCAAAGCAAATGTTTTGAGAAATATTTGAGATGAATTTTGATGTCATGTTTTCCTTCCCGTTAGTAATTTTAAATCATAAAATGTAGAAATAGTAATGACTACACATCATTTTGTATCACCCCTTCTCTCTTTCCCTCTTGGATGGCTAATTTTAAAGTGAAACTGGGTAAAAAAAGTCACAACTTCCAAAAGAAATATTGATACCCTGCCATGGTTGTTTTGTTTTGTTTTATTTTCCCCCTTTTTTTTTTGGTAAAAAAAAAGTTACAACTTTCAAAAGAAATATTGATACTCTGCCATGGTTATTTTTTTTCCTTTTTTTGGTTAAAAAAAAGTTACAACTTCCTAAAGAAATGTTTGTACCCTGCCCTGGTTGTTGTTTTTATTTTTGTTGTTTGTTTGGTTGGTTAAAAAAAGTCACAACTTTCAAAAGAAATATTGATACTCTGCCATGGTTATTTTTTTTCCTTTTTTTGGTTAAAAAAAAGTTACAACTTCCAAAAGAAATGTTTGTACCCTGCCTTGGTTGTTGTTTTTGTTTTTGTTGTTTGTTTGTTTGTTTTTTTAAAAAAGTCACAACTTTCAAAAGAAATATTGATACCCTGCCATGGTTGCTGTTTTTTTTTGTTCTTGTTGTTGTTGTTTGTTTATTTGTTTGGTAAAAAAAGTCACAACTTTCAAAAGAAATGTTGATACCCTGCCATGGTTATTTTCCCCCCTTTTTTTGGTTAAAAAAAAGTTACAACTTCCAAAAGAAATGTTTGTACCCTGCCATGGTTGTTGTTTTTGTTGTTGTTGTTTGTTTGTTTGGTAAGAAACGTAAAAAAAAAAAGGCTTTTTTTTTTGTTTTTGTTTTGTGTTTTTTGGAGGGGGTGGTATTTTCCTTGTTAGTTTAACTGCATTTCCCCCAGAAAATGTTCTCTGCCAATGTAACATCCTTCAACAGGACTCCTGCTGGTCAATGCTTGCATCTTGTGGTGGCAGCTGGGAACATATGTACTCCTGATTGTTAATGTGCGATATAAATCGGACTGGAGCATGCTGGCTAATTGGTTTGTGTGCTCGATATAGACAATGCCGTTTTATAGTAGCCTGTGCAGATAGACCTACTATAACTACAAGGTTAATTCTGCTTGACGGCACATCAGCTGCATCTTGAGAGTAATTACCCAACTGAAGTTTTCCCACAGCCGAATTGAGAGCTTCAAAGGCTTCTAAATTTACAGCCAGTATTAACCTATATCTGAAATGTAATGTTCCCACCAGGGCTCGATTTTGTTTTCCCCCCTCCCTCTTATTAAACCTATGGGTTCCTGTATTCATTTGCTCTGGACTAAGCGCTTGGGAAGAAAAATCCTTCTTGTTGATAAAGCAGAAATCTTTAATAATGAAGAAAAGATTTGTCCATTTAAAACATATTCCTTTTCAATTTATTTATGACATTACTGGAACCCCCATGGAACTGCATCATCTCTTCCCTCCGCTCCCCGTACAAAATAAACGGAAAGTTAATATCTTTTCCATATTGTGCTATCTATATGAATATGTGCCTCTCTGAGGACCCCAGGGTAAGAGGAGTACGTTTCAGATAGTTAAAGTAACTATGTGTTTGCTTTTCGGGATGCTCTATCCAACTTCTTGGTTCTCAAAGTACAGTAATCCATAACCGTGACATCTTGTTCTCATAAAATAACTGTTACTTACCCTTCCATTTTTATAATGTAAGAAATTTCTTTTTCTTTACAGTTCAGAAACCAAATATGACTCTGGTTCAGGTATGTTTACATTTACAATGTTATTCTGAGTATATTTTATTTATGTTATTCTCTAAAGGGTAATTTCATCAGATCAAGTACAGTTTTGATTTTAAACATACTGGGCAGGAGATTTTTCAAATTCAGTGTTATTGACTGTTTGGACTCATTTGGGGATGTTCTCTTTGAGATCACTGCAAGTTCTGCAATGGACATTATAAGGACTAAATCTCTGCAGAACTTCCATTAAAAAGGCTGGGTGGGCAGGGGATAGGAGTGATCACTGTTTAAAATAGTATATTATTCTTTCTGGTGTACGCACAAAAATCATTCTGGAGAACTGAAGTCTGTGTTACCTACATGGCGAAGGATTTGTCTTTAACAGATCCTTCTCTGTGCATTGGCCCAGGACTGTCCTGAGGTGATTTATCCAATGGAAAAAGGTCTAAAATTTGAGGAGAGTTTTTTTGGATCAAATGAGAAAACACACAAAGTGCTGTGCACATGCTAGATACTTATGCTGAAATCTGATTATTGTGTTTTATATGATCAATAATATTAATAAACTTTTGTTAGCATCACTATTATTATTTCATGGAAGGTAAAAATGTAAAAGGTCTTCATAAGTCCTTATTCACTATCCAAGATGACACTCCAGTACTAAATTGGTGAACTAGAGAGCCATTAGATATTTCCTTCAAATGGAGGATAATAGCCATTTGTAGACTTTGTTTTGAATCTACTTGTTTTACTGGCAAATTCATTTTATTCAAAGGTTTCTAGGGCTGTGTAAGAGGAATTCTCTCTCTCTCTCTCTCTCTCCCTCTCTCTCTCTCTCTCTCTCTCTCTCTCTCTCTCTCTCTCTCTCTCTCTCCTCTCTCTCTCTCTCTCTCTCTCTTAAGTGGTTTATATAAAAATACATTGTTTTGTTTTTTAATTAAAATTATTTTTTTGAAGAATGAATTTTTTTTAACCCAAGGAGATTTTTGTTTTTTGGGTAAAAGTACCGCTAGAGCAGTTTCCTTATTCTTTTTTTGTGTTGTGCTTTTTTATAAAATTTGAAAACATCCATTCATTAGGATTATGAAAAATCCTAAAGTGTGATACTTGGGCTTTATGGTGGTTTTAGAGTAGGACACTATGCTTTCTGTATTCTAGACATTCTAATGATGAAAGTACTTTCTTCCCCCTCCACCCCCCATTGTATGCCTTTATGAATCTTGTTTAAGTTGATGTGACTATAAATCTGAAACATGTAGGTTGTAGCTTATTACTTCACTAATAGGTGAAATCTATTATTACAGAAGACTTTTCAGCCATGCTTGGGGTTTAATAATTGCAAGATGTCAATTACTTGAGATAAAATATCTGACTTATTTGGGAGGCTTATATTGATTTATTAAGGAATTCAACTAAAGGCAAAGAAGTATTGTCCTAACTGAACTTCCATGCTACCAGTAAACAAAAAATGACTCAAAGCAATCTAAAATGCCTGCTTTGCTCACTAGTTTCTCCACTTAACCCCCCCAGCAGAATCAAGAATAGATAAATATAGTATAAAAAGATTTTTAATTTGAGGGTAATTTATTATTATTATTTTTATCCTTATCACAAACTCCATTAAGATTCTTACTAGAATCTTAATTCTAGTAAGAATTCATTTTGGTCAATTAATAATGAAATAATGAAAGCTCACTTGGTGGAAAGCATTATATTAGGCTCTCATGGAGATAAAATTCTCCAGACAGAAATTCAGAAATGCTCATGACTGTGGAAACTTTGTCCTAATGCTGCAGGGTCTGGAATTTAGCTTTAAATAAAAAAATTTAATAAAGGAATCCACTAGGTTCATTGTAAAGCAAAACCTGGAAACATTGTACCAAACTGAAATATTAGGCTGCTAATGTCAAAGTAAAATAATTTATATTAAATTTTCACATCCAAATTAAAAGTGTGCTATTAAGCTCTTGTATTGAGGGTAAGTATTTATCATGTGAATAGTTCTAACATCTGTACAGGCATACATCCTTCCCTCTTATGACCAAAGGTTTTGTCCACAAGCTGTACTTTTTCATATGCTAATTTTTATGTCTATCATTGACAACATCTGTAAGTCTTGAAAATCACAAAGGTCTGTACTTTGACAATTCTTATGGGAAATAATGATTAAAAGTAAATTTATTCTTTTAATATGTATTTAAATAATTTGAGGAAAGAATTCAGCTGGTTTTAAATTAAGAAATGGCTAATTATTTCTTCAATATACCTTCTTAACAGAGAGGGCACCATGAAAAAGAAAACTGGAAATCCTCCCCCCCCCCTTTTTTGACATTCTATATCTTGCAAATGATACTCTTCCATATACTCTATGTGGTTAGGAATAAGGTAGCATATTGGAATGATTAAATGTATGACTTTGACAGGTTCAAATCCTCTATTGTTCATCAAACACTGAAACCAAATTAGCTCTGTTTAATGTAGTGAGAAGCTATAGGATTGTTCCTGACCAAGAAAGATTTTTAAATGGAGAAAGATGCCAGGCTTTCTTTTTTAAAAAATTGGTTTTAGAAAAATATGCACTTTGGTTGATGACTAGGCATCAAGGAAACGACTACAAAGTTAAATTTATATATATTTAGGCATCGTTCAAGCAAAGTATCTAATCTATGTAGACGTTATTGCCCTAAATTTATAGCTATTTGTATAAATGGGTTTGGGGCTCTGGAAGAGGATTCAGAAGAAGAGAAGGAAAGTTTGTATTATCAATTTTTAGGAAGATTCTTCAAAAATTGAACATACACTGAGATGGACAACCCAGAGATATGTATGTAAATATACTTTTAGATATATTTTAATAGATATTATATACTTTTATCTAGACATATAGAAACAATATTATTTATGTTAATAATACTATTAATTATTCATAAGGAATATTATAGAACACAACAATAAATAATAACTAAGTGTAATTAATATTATTAATAGATAAAATAGAAATAATTATATATACTTATATAAATATGTTTATATATAAAATATATTTTAAAATATATACATATAAAAGTATATATGTAATCTATAGATATCATGTATAAATATATAAATATTGTTATATAAAATATATATTTAGATATTGTATGTTATATATAACACATTGTTATATATAATATATTTAGATATTGTGTATTATATATAATACATTGTTATATATAATATATTTAGATATTGTGTATTATATGTAATATATATGTATGCACGTGTGTATATATGTACATATGTATATATACATACAAACATACACACATATACATACATACACACATATATAAATATCTATATATATAAATATAAATATAAATATATATATATATATATATATATATATATATATATATATATATATATATATATATACTTAAACCCTTACCTTCTGTCTTAGAATTGATACCAAGTATTAGTTCCAAGGCAGAAGAGTGGTAAGGGCTATGCAGTGGGGGTTAAGTGACTTGCCCAGGGTCATATAGCTAGGAAGTGTCTGAGGTCAAATTTGAACCCACGATCTCCCTTCTCTATCCACTAAGCCATCTAACTCCAATTAGAACTATCCACTGATAATAGAAATATTAAAAATAAACCCAACAAAACTTCATGTCAAAATGTTTTGCAAATTTCCTTCAAAAGAAGAGGTTCTTAAGTTGAAGACTGTGAACTTTTACATTTTTAAATATTTTTGATTAATTGTATTTAGTTTCTCCTGTAATGCTAATTTTTAATAAAAACATTATTCTGAGACAGGGGTACATAATAGGCATTACGAGACAGCCAGAAGCTTCCATAATACACAAAAAGGTAAAAGAATTCCTCATAGAAATCAAACTAAGGTGATTTTTGTAATTTAAATATTTAACTTTCTATAATTAATCAGTTTAGAGGACCAACCAGATTTTTATTTTCTTGAGATTTTCATGTATTTTAGAAATCTGGGGGAAATAGCAATTCTTGGGGAAATAAGTAGCTATGAGGTTTTTGTGTCCATAAATAGTTGAAAAGCTCCCCGGCCCCCCCCAATATGGTGATTTGTATGGCTAAGAAAACCCAGAACTGGAAAGGAGGGGAACTGAATTTCACTCTGTTCCAAGAACTCTGGGACTGTTATCCTCTCTAATTTCTCCTCTTAACTTTTAGCTTCAATCTAGCGGCTGCTTTATTTGCCAAGTCAACTGCTGTTTAGCACTATTTACAATCCTCTTCTGTTGGATTGTAAGTCAGTGACCTGAAGGGTTTGGCTTTGCTAACTGAGAACAGAAAACTCAGTTTCTTCCGAGAAGAGAGAATATATTTCATTTTGAATGGTGTTTTCTAACACTGCCTGCCTGGAAATAGCATAGAGATGATGATTTTGCTCATACAGTAAAACAAACCTTCTTTGATGTTCAGAAATAGCAAGAAGCTATGCATTTCTCCCCCACCCCCCTACCCCCCCCAAGAAGGGAAGTTAGTTGAAGCTGGAGGAAACAGAGCATTGAGTTTAATATGGTAATTAAACATGAAAGTAATATATCAAATCTCAGGAGAAATGTGCTTTGGAAAGACACAGAATTGTGGAGGCACATTGTATGATAGATTATGTAAACAAAGCCCAGGAGGGCAGTGTGCGGAGACAAACCAATGAAATTAAAGGACTTACAGAAGTTACTTTCTACCATTGGAATGAGAAGGGTCATGAGCTGAAATGTACCCTTTAAAATAAGGTATACAGGGTACCTTTGGAAGTTCCATTAATGCTCTCAAGCCATCACTATGTTTTCTACTAGTCACTAGAAAGAAAAAAAAAAGTAATGCAATGGAACTTTTATTTCAACTTGTACACATTCGTTAGGGCTGCCCCTATGAGGAGTAAAATGCAAAATGGTAGGTAGTTGGAAGAAAAAACACCTCTCAGTGGTCCATCCAAAATGGAATCTGTTCTCAAGTTTCTTAAGTGTGTGTCCTACTTGTACATGTAACAATCACAGTTTTAAAAAGGAAGAAATTTTCCAACAATTTAACAAAGTGATTGGCTTAGTAGACAATTTTTTTTCAGGATTTGGGATTGATTTGCCAATCAAATATCATTGGCATTGGATTTGAAATGAGGAAAAACTGTGTTCAAATTCTACCTCAACATTTTCTAGCTGGGTAATCCTAAGCAAGTCATTTCATCTCTCAAAGATTTAGTTTCATTCTCTTTAAAATGGGGATAATAATAGCACCCTTACCTCATCAAAGTGTTGGGAAGATCAAATACCATATTGGAAGATGGTTTATCAATTTTTGAGCACTTTGTTGATAGAAATAAATGGGTATAGAGACAAATTAGAAAAGAGAAAAGAATCCTGTGTGTCCTGCATAGTGGAGGGAGCCTCTCCCCTCCTCCCAAATCTGTGGACAACAGGGATTTAAGAAATGAGATAAAGGAAGTGTAGGGGACAGACCTTAACCATTGCAGAATCCCAGATTTAGAGTAGACTGAGAACAAATGTTTGCTGATCCAAGAGTCTTTGTCCAATTACCCTTTTATTAAAAGTTTTTCTAAGTTTTCCTCAGCAAATTTCCACATGAAAAATTGAACTCCATGCCTCAAGGTAATGGGGAACCTCATGTCCCTGAATTCTCTGAGGTTGTTCCAGTGGGTTACACCAGAATTACTGGAAGGGCTGAACACAGGTCCAGTGAGAGACAGTAGTCCGGGGGTTCCTTCTGAGAGACAGCCTAGAAGCTGGCTACCGTTCTGCATCTGTGAAGCAAACATTGATGTTGATGAAATCATACATTATTAAAAATAAAGTCTTTATACCAAATTGCACTAGATAAAAAGTTGCCAACCTTTCTGCTGCCTTTTCTCAGAATTGAATAGATGAAATCTACTGGACCCTATGTGTCCTGCCCATAGACTTTGCAAGTAATACTGTACTTTAATTGGCAGAATAAGAAGTCTAGGTGTTCGAAGAATGAAATGCTCTGAGCTGAGGTCTGCCTATGATTCTGAAGACCTGTCCTATACTGACAGCTTTTCGATGAGACCAAGAACTCACTATTGGTCAAGGACCTTGATTTTGAGTTAAATGGTGCAGCTTCTCAAAAATGCAAAGTGCAGCTTGATTTTACTTATTTGTTTTTAATCCATGGAGTGGAGTTGATTGAGCAGATGGATATAATGGGGGCAACTTTGAGAAAGTGAATATAATGTGGAAATCTAGTACCTAATGATGCTGGGCTACTTGGTTTGACTATAGTTAGGAAGTGGACTTACAGAACACACCAGCTTAAAAGTGTAAGATTTCAAGAAAGCAAATTGGGGGTGGAATTAACAGAGCTAATGAGCTTGAGAGCACAGGAGTGCGGATGAAGGTTAAGAAATTCTAAAAGCCGCCTTAAGAAAAGGGACAACAGAGTCTAATGACTCCCAAGGACAAATAGGAAAAAAAAACCACACACACAAAACAAAAGACCTGGAGAAACAAAGAGCAGCCAGTGCAGCTTCAAAGATCTGAAGTTAAAAAGGAATCAGCAACAGGAATGGCAAAGAACAAGGGAACTAAAGAACATGCAGTCAGTTAAGGCTTGAGGCAAAAAGATAAGCAGTGAAAATAGAATGAGTTAATGCTGGGCATTTGGATGGAAGGAAATGAGGAGTTTTATAAGTGTAAAATAGAATGAGAAATTCTCAAGCTTATTCATAAATTAAAAAAATAGACATTTCTGAATTTCCCCTTTGTGATATTTCTTACTTATAAACTGTAATAAGGAAAACATTTGCAAATCTTGTAATTGTAAGACACTGCTCAAAACCCTTTGCAAATCTACCAGGATCTCTCATTTTTTGGAAGATGAATCAGAAATTTTTCAAAAGTCTTTTAATTTAAATTTCCTTTTTTTGTTGTTAGCTTAAAATGTTTCAACAAGAAAATTTAAATGTATAAAGAACAGAAGTGGAATTTTATGTGACACTGAACATCTCAGTTTATTTTTGAGGGTATAATAAATTTAATTACTTTCTTTTTTGTAATTTTAAATATTTCATGGATGTTTCCTTCCTTCCTTCCTTCCTTCCTTCCTTCCTTCCTTCCTTCCTTCCTTCCTTCCTTCCTTCCTTCCTTCCTTCCTTCCTTCCTTCCTTCCTCCCTCCCTCCCTCTCTCCTTCCTTCCTTCCTTCCTTCCTTCCTTCCTTCCTTCCTTCCTTCCTTCCTTCCTTCCTTCCTTCCTTCCTTCCTTCCTTCCTTCCTTCCTTCCTTCCTTCCTTCCTTCCTTCCTTCCTTCCTTCCTTCCTTCCTTCCTTCCTTCCTTCCTTCCTTCCTTCCTTCCTTCCTTTCATCTGTTTTCTTTCACTACTTGTAAACTTTTTGCCTTCCAGAATTCAAACTCTTCCAAAAAAAAAATAGCTCTTCCTTGTAACAAATAAAGATAGTTAAGCAAACTTCCCTTAGGTTTTTAGGAATCTGTCTTTTTTGTCATATTTTTTGGTTCATCAATTTATTTGACCATGCCCCAATTTACAGATATCCACTTTGTTTCCAGTTTTTTTTTTTGATACAACAAAAAATACTGCTATAAATGCCTTTTGGAAATATAAATATTTACACTCTTTGGTGTCTTTGGGATATATGCCTAGAACTGGTTTTTGTGAGACAGAGTAGGTAAAATTGGGGTTAGTTCCAAATTTCAAAACAAAATGATTAAAGTCATAGCTTTATCTACAGAGTATTAGCAACTTCATTCTACCATAGTCCCAGTGAAACTGTCATTTCCCAATTCTTTCCTGTCTCTGTAGGATGTAAGTGAAGTGGAACTTCAGAGTTGTTTTATTGTGCATTTCTCTTGTTAGTTTTTTAAAGCATGTTCCCATTTGGTTGTTGTTAGTTTGCCTTTTTTTGGACAACTCCCTGTTCACATCATTTGACAATTTGTCTATTGGGAGAATGGTTTTTGTTCTTCATGTTTGTATCAATTCATAACATTTATTAATGAGATTTGCTACAAAGATCCCCCCAGTTAACTGTTTCAAATTTATTTATTTAACTGCACTGCTTTTGTTTATGCAAATATTTTTTTATTTTTTCATAATAATTATTTGTTAATCATCCTGAGTTCTATATCCAATGTTTTCCTGTGTCATGGTTGTCAAAGATATTCCTTTCCCTGATGCTCTAATTTGTTTATATTGGGCACTTCTTTATCTAGATCTTGTATCTGTTTAGAACTTATTTGAGATTATGATGTGAGATTTTGGTTTAAATTTAATTTTTGCCAGACTACCTTCCGGATTTTGCAGTACTTTTTGTTATATAGAAGATCCTGATCTCAAGTGAGGGTTCTTGTATTCATCCAAGACTATGCCACTGAATTTATGTGCTTCTGGATCTTTTGTCAGGAATTGGTTTGCTAGCCAACTTTTCTTTTTTCCAACCAGTACCTAACAGTTGTGATGATTACTGTGTTATAGTTTAGTTTGAAATCTAGTACTGTTATTCTCATTATTTTTAAAATTACTATTATGCTTGCGATTATTGACCTTTTGTTCTAGATCGATTCTGTTGTTTTTGTTTAAAAATTTTAAATGTTTTGTATGATTTCACTTGCACAATTGACATCATATTGCTTGCCTTCTAAATTAGTGGGAAAGGGGGGCTAGAAGGAGGGAGAGAATTTCTCCCTCCTTCTCAAACTCAATTATTTTTTTAAATATTAAAAATAAAATTTAAAAGAAAATAACAATTCTTTTTATCTAATTATTCCCTCTATAAAATAACCTTTTATAGTTTAACTGTTATGACATTGAATTAGGGAATTAATTTGAGTAATATTTTTATTATAAGCATATGACTCAGTCATGAGCAATTAATCTCCAATTATTTAAATCTGTTTTTAATCTTTGTATATAGTGTTTTATAGTGGTATTCATATAATTCCTATGTGCCTTGATATCTGGATTCCCAGAAATTGTTCATATTCTGTCATTATTTTAAATGAAATTTCTCTTTTATTTTTTTTCCTTCTTGATCATATTGGTTGTAGTCAGAAAGATTGATGATTTTTGTGGGCCTAGTTTATATTCTGCCAAGTTTATTATTATGACTAAAATTATTTCAATGCAGGTTTTGGTTGAATATCTAACATTATCTAATTAAATGATAAACTATCTGCAAAAAGCAATTACTTTGATTCTTTGTCTATGCTTTTACCTTAATTTTTTTGTCTTGTCTTATTGCTTTCACTGCCATTTCTTGGGTAACAATAGTGGTAACCAAATAATAGTGGTAAAATTGCACATTTTTGATTTATCCTTGATCTTATTGGGAAGAATTCTAGCTATTCTTTACTACAAGTAATACTTGCTCTTGGTTCTTGATTTTAAATGGATAATATTGTATACTATGTAAGCTTTAAGTGTCTTTATCCCAATGCCAACAACACCCATGACAATTTAGGTCCCTAGAATTTGGTGACATTTCAGGGATCAGGATTACATTATGTCAGGGATGCTTCAGTAAAATGCCATTATGTGCTCAAACCCATGCCAGTATGAATCTTCTCCTGTTAGTATTATTAGTTGAGAATCATTTTATTTATCTAGACACTCTTTGCAGATGACATGATGGTCTACTTAAAGAATCCTAGAGAATCAACCAAAAAGCTAGTCAAAATAATCAACAACTTTAGCAAAGTTGCAGAATACAAAATAAACCCACATAAGTCATCAGCATTTCTATATATCTCCAAACCATTTCAGCAGCAAGAATTAGAAAGAGAAATCCCATTCAAAATCACCTTAAACAAAATAAAATACCTAGGAATCTATTTCCCGAGACAAACACAGGAACTATATGAACACAACTACAAAACACTCTCCATACAACTAAAACTAGATCTAAACAATTGGAAAAACATTGATTGCTCATGGGTAGGATGAACTAACATAATAAAAATGACCATCCTACCCAAATTAATTTACTTATTCAGTGCCATACCCACTGATCTTATTCATTGAACTACCAAAAAACTTTTTTACTGAATTAGGAAAAAAACCATTACAAAGTTCATTTGGAAGAACAAGATCAAGGATATTCAGGGAAATCATGAAAAAAATGTGAAGGAAGGAGGACTTGCAGTACCAGATTTCAAACTATACTATAAAGCAGTGGTCATCAAAACAATTTGGAACTGGTTAAGAAACAGAGAGGAGGACCAGTGGAATAGACTAGGGTTAAATGACTTCAGCAAGACTGTCTATGATAAACCCCCAAATCCCAGTTTTGGGGACCAAAACCCACTTTTTGATAAAAACTGCTGGGAAAATTAGAAGACAGTATGGGAGAGATTAGGTTTGGATCAACATCTCACACCCTATACCAAGATAAACTCAGAATGGGTGAATAACCTGACTATAAAGAAGGAAACTATAAGCAAATTAGGTGAACACAGAATAGTATACATATCAGTTCTTTGGGAAAGGAAAGGCTTTAAAACCAAACAAGAGCTAGAAAAAAATCACAGAATGTAAAATCAATAATTTTAATTAAATTAAATTTTTTTGTACAAACAAAACTAATGCAACCAAAAATAGAAAGGAAGCAACCAAATGGGAAATAATCTTCATAAACAAAAACCTCTGACAAAGGTCTAATTACTCAAATTTATAAAGAGCTAAACCAATTGTACAAAAAATCAAGCCATTCTCCAATTGATAAATGGGCAAGGGACATGAATAGGCAATTTTCAGTTAAAGAAATCAAAACTATTCATAAGCACATGAAAAAAAGTGTTCTAAATCTCTTATAATCAGAGAGATGCTCTGAGGTATCACCTCACATCTAGCAGATTGGCTAACATGACAGGAAAGGAAAGTAATGAATGCTGGACGGGATGTGGCAAATTTGGGACATTAATGCATTGCTGGTGGAATTGTAAATTGATCCAACCAGATTGAAGAAGATTGGTCTTCTTCTGGACCATAGGTCCAGAGTCCAGGAGGAGGAGTTCTGTACAAGTTAAAAGCCAAGGTTCTTCTTTCCCCCTACTCCCAGACACTTTTTGCTCAGGGTTGTGCTAAAAAGTGATACTTGCTATCATTTCTGGAACCCTCTCTCAATTTGCTTGATAATTTATGGATGACTTCTGGGGCATAGTTAGGTTTCTTTGGCCAATCTCAACACAATTCTTGAGGAATATCATTCTAGAGTGAAAGCTTTTTTTCTTATTTAGTCAAAGACCTATGACTGAATTGTCACTTGGGCATCTTATTGCTAATTTTTAAGCATAATAATTTTAAGCATAATTTTAAGCATTTTAAATTTTAATTTTTAAGACTGAGTAAATCAATCACCTCATTCTTACACAATTAAGGTATATAATGTGTTTCTATGCTTTTTCATGTTATTGTTCTTTTAAAATCATAAATGGGTCTTGTATTCTGTAAATTTTTTCTCCTATTAATGTAATTATATGATATTTATGTTTATTTTGTTATTAACACGGTTTATTATGTATATATATATGGTTTCCTAATATTAAGGAAACCCCATAGTCCTAGTATAAATTTACCTAGTTGTGGTATATAGCTTTTTAATATGTTGCTATGGCCTCTTTGTCAATATTTTAATCAATATTTTTACATCAAAATTCACTAGGGATCTTGGTCTATAGTTCTGATTTGATTTTGATATTGAGGCTATATTTATATAAAATAAAGAACGTGAGAGCGGACCTTTTCCTATTTTTCTTTTCTTATTTTTTAGAAAGATTTTATATAGTATTGAACTAAAAATTCTTTGAATGTTTGATAGAATTAACTTTAAATTAATTGTATCCCAAAGGTTTTTCCTTTGGGAGTTTCTTTCTTTCTTTCTTTCTTTCTTTCTTTCTTTCTTTCTTTCTTTCTTTCTTTCTTTCTTTCTTTCTTTCTTTCTTTCTTTCTTTCTTTCTTTCTTTCTTTCTTTCTTTCTTTCTTTCTGCCTTTCTTTCTTTCTTTCTTTCTTTCTTTCTTTCTTTCTTTCTTTCTTTCTTTCTTTCTTTCTTTCTTTCTTTCTTTCTTTCTTTCTTTCTTTCTTTCTTTCTTTCTTTCTTTCTTTCTTTCTTTCTTTCTTTCTTTCTTTCTTTCTTTCTTTCTTTCTTTCTTTCTTTCTTTCTTCCTTTCTTCCTTTCTTCATTTCTTCCTTTCTTCCTTTCTTCCTTCCTTCCTTTCTTCCTTCCTTTCTTTCTTTCTTCCTTTCTTCCTTTCTTTCTTTCTTTCTTTCTTTCTTTCTTTCTTTCTTTCTTTCTTTCTTTCTTCTTTCTTTCTTTCTTTCTTTCTTTCTTTCTTTCTTTCTTTCTTTCTTTCTTTCTTTCTTTCTTTCTTTCTTTCTTTCTGCCTTCCTTCCTTCCTTCCTTCCTTCCTTCCTTCCTTCCTTCCTTCCTTCCTTCCTTCCTTCCTTCCTTCCTTTCTTTCTTCTTTCTTTCTTTCTTTCTTTCTTTCTTTCTTTCTTTCTTTCTTTCTTTCTTTCTTTCTTTCTTTCTTTCTTTCTTTTTCTTTCTTTCTTTCTTTCTTTCTTTCTTTCTTTCTTTCTTTCTTTCTTCCTTTCTTTCTTTCTTATATGTATATACATTCTTCATTTTTAAAATATGGATATTTTATCTTTTTTAAAATTATCATTTACTTAATTTATCAATTTTCTGAGGGCACATGATAGTTTCTAGTAATTTTCCTTATATCTTCATTTGTTGTGAATTTTCCATTTCCCTTTTTGATTTTGGTGATGTGGTTTTTCTTTTGTAATGAGATTAGCTAATGTGTGTATATTTTGTTAATTAAAAAATCTCTTGGTTTACTAATTAATTCATTTATTACTCTTTGGTTTTCAGTATTTCTATTTCTGTGCCAGATTGGGTTTTTTTACTTCTTTTGTTTTTGCATGCCCAATTTATTAACTTGGTATTTTTTGTTGTTTTGTGGTTGAAGATTTGGATTTACCCTACTGGTATCTTTGGCTAAATCCTACAAATTTTGGTATTTTTCTCACTATTGTCATTTGTTTGGATAAAATTATCTATTTTCATAATTCATTTTTGATCTTCATATTTTAGAATTGTTTGACTATGTTAAATTTAAGTTTCTTCAAAGACCATTTTTAATTGCATTCTGGATAGTAGGTAGTTAGTAAATATTTATTGACTAACCTACTATTTCAAAATTTCACTTTTTTGCCTTTGTTTATGAAGTTTTTATGACTTGGTATATAATTCATTTTATTGAAAATTGCTGCACAATTTTGAGAAATAATTATACTAAATTTTGTTTTCATTCAGTAATCATTAGGAATTTAGCACATCTAACTTTTCTAAAACTCTGTTTTTCTTTTTAACTTCTGTCTCATCTATCTAATCTAATCTAATCTGTCTAGCTATCCATTTGTATCTGTTTGTTGGTCTGTCTGTGTCTATCTGTTCATTTATTTATTTGTTTGTTTATTGAAACATTTTTTTCTAGACCTAACAGGGAAACGATGAAGCTCCAAGTATTTTGGTTTTAGTATTTATTTCTCAATGTAGTTCTATTACTTTTTCCTTTAAGTACTTAAATGATACATCATACAGTGCATACATTATACGAATTGTTATTTCATTTTCTGTGGCTCCTTTAAGCGTAGTAAAATTTCATGTCTATCTTTTTGAACCACATCTTTTTTTATTGTAATATTGCTTAAGATTATAGGGGCCACATTCTCCCTCCCCACCCCTCCCCCCACTTCATTTGAGGTATAATAAATTTGTTTAAGCCAATCATTTTGTTGTTGTAATTGATTAGTTGTTTTAAGTATGCTTGATTCTTCATGACCCAACTTGGGGTTTTCTTGGCAAAGATAATGGAGTAGTTTTCCATTTCCTTCTTCAACTCATTTTGACAATTGAGGAAACTGAGGCCAACAGGTTAAGTGATTTGTCCAGGGTAACATAGCTAGTAAGTGTCTGAGATCAGATTTAAACTCGGATGAGTCTTCTTACATCCAGCCTTGGTACTGGTCACCTTAGCACCTACCCTCCAGAGCTCATCATTTTATTTCTTGTTAGCAAGATTATTTTACTTTCCAATCTTACTCTACTTTGCTCCTTCTTATGTGTGAGTTTATTGTATTTACATTCATGATTACAAGTGTTCATTTTGTTTTTCCCTCAAATAAATCCTTTTGTAATTTTTTCCTCCCTCTGACCCTTCCGAGTCCTTGTTTTTTTTTAATTGTAAGTTATTTATTTAGTCAATTTATAATTATTCCTTGGTTGCCTATTCATGTCCCTTGCCCATTTATCAATTAGAGAATGCAAGTTGTTGCTGCTAAAACCAAAAAGATGAGGAAAGAAAGGGGATGGATCAATTGAAGTTATATTTTTAAAAAAATATCCCATCCCATTACATCCCACTCTTCTTCCCCTCATCACTGAGTGCAGAGTTAGATTACTGGCTAAGTTTTCTTTTTATTTTCCCTTAATAAAGGGCCCACATAGTTGCTGTTTCTTGTAACTATTCATTCCCAACTCAACATGCCTCCTAGAACAACAAATTCCCTCTCCTTTCCCTTTCCCCCTCCCTAGCTATTTCCCTATTAAACTGATTCTACACAAGTCTTTATTTTAGTTATTTAATTTTTATGTGTGTTCTATTTTCCTTTGCCTGATTCAGAAATCATGAAAGCCATGCAGTTATAGGAGTCTTTTTCAAAGTTCTATTTTCCAAAGTTACCCACCTATTATCTTTTGCTTTTTCATATAACTGACCCATCACATTTTCTAATCTTATGACCTCCTGAATGATAACTGTGATCTGTCAAGACTACTTCCAAAGCATTGTGTTTAGTTCTGCATACCAGGAGAGATATTGATTGGGAAAAAGTATATCCAAGGAAGGTGAGTGGTTGGAAGGCATGCCATTTAGAGGGTAGTTGAAGCAAATGAATATGCTTAATCTGAATAGGGGACATGATAATCAACTAATTATCTAAGAGAATTTCCTGGTACAATGAGAGGTTAACTGAGTTGCCTGAATCATGTAGCTCATATATATCAGGGGCAGGAATTAAACCAAAGCTGTCCTTGCTCTGACATAAGCACTCTATACACAACACCATTTGCCTCCCAACAAACAATGGGCCACCAATTACTGTCCACCTTTATTTATTTTATAAATAATGTATATATCAGAATTTATTCTTTGAAATTTTGAGAGAATTCATAAGTAAATCCTCTGATTCTGTGTATATTTTTTCCCTCAAATGTTCATTTTTATTTCTATTCTATATTTATTTAAATTCTCAGTTTTTATGAGAAATAATTAGAAAAATGCTTACTAATAGTTTCCTTCATTTCTTCATTATTTAAAATGATCAATATTGGTAGTTTGGTTTTCTTTTTTCTTACCAAATTGATTTTATAGTTTATCTTACAATGTCCCCCTCCAAGAAAAATGGCTCATAGTTTTATCAATTCAAGGTCTTTAAATTTTGTTTTCCATTTTTCGGACTCTCTTGATTTTTAGAATTTTTATTTTTTTGAGTTTTATATTTTTATTTTTTAGTTGCACCTCAAATTCATTAATCTCTTCTTTCTTTTATTGATAAAAGCATTTAAAGGTATAGATTTTCCCCTACAGTCTGCCTTGACTGTAATCCCAAAATCCTAACATGTTTTTTTCAATGTTGTTATTTAATTTGAAGAAATTATATATTGTTGCTATTATGTGTTATTTGATCCACCAAATTGTTCAGCATCCACTTAAGGTGTTTTTAATGCCCCTTATTAATTTTAATTTTGAGAAGTTCAATCAGTAAAGGATTTAAAAATATTTCTGCTCTTCTGTATTTGTTTATGGGGTTCTTATTTGTGATTGATTTTTTTGGTAAATATTCCACAAATAGCTGACATATAGATATTGCCCTTTATTCCCATTTAGGAATCACTAGTGTTATAGCTTATCCAAATTTCTAAAATTCTTTCAGGTCATTAATTTTTTGTTGTTGTTATATTTACCTATGTCCAAAAAAGTCCAAAAAAGGGCACAAAATATTCTTAATTACTAGAATTTCTATTTATTCCTATAATTCAGTTAGTTTTTCCTTCATGTTCTTAGATTTATTCCATTTGTTGATTTTATATTAAGTCAAATTGACATTATTTCAATATTTATGATGCCTTTAAGAATCATTTATTTTGTCTTCTTGTTTCTTTCAACAATGTCTATTTTTATTATTCCTTTGTCTGAGATCATGTATAATATCTAATCTTTTTTTGAGTTGGCCTGAGGATTAATAATAATCAATGTTACATCTCAACATTTAAATTTTTTAAATTAATCTTTATGTTACAAGAGTTTTTGTTGTTGACAACATATTGGTGGATTCTATTTTCTCCTATATTATATTCTCCCTTCTTAGTTTTATAGGTGAGTTTCTCCCATTCATAGTGTCATGAATATTAATTTTGCATTTCCCTCCATCATATATTCCCTATTGATTTTCTTCTCTTTCCCCTTCCCATTACAAAGAAGAAACTAGAGAATGAGAAGGAATGTGATTAATATTGGTAATCTATAAATAAATATTTAGCCTTACTGCCTCACCTCTCTTTCCCATGGCTGAATATAACAAAACCTGTTTCTTTTAATTTCTTTCTTTCATTTTAATCCCTATTTTACAATTCACCTGCTGGAATTTGTGTCAATTATCTTGATGACCCCATCCTATTCCTTTAACTCATTTGGTTTCCTGTTAGGTTTAATATATTTTGTCAACAAACACTTGTATATATGTATATTCAAATCTTCTTTCCCTAATTCATATAAGTGTGATTCATGAGATGCTTGTTTCCTCCACCTCCATTTTTTATGACTTTTTATCACCTATTCAAATTATGATAAATTGAAAATTTTACCTTTATCTCCCTTATTTCTTTCTAAATTATTTTCCTTTTTCTCTCCTCTCCTCAGCTGTCCTATCCTTTCCTGTCCTCTCTCTCCATATACTTGCAGCTATTATTATTCTTACTACTTGCAGTAATTTTTTCCTCTCAATCTATATAAGCTCCATATTTTAGCTATGATATTCCTGGGCTTATTAAATTTTTTAAAAAAGAGATAGTCACTATATTAAAAAACTATTTTCAATTTGATACAATTCTAATGGTTCAATGCAATTTTTTATGATTTAATGGGGTCCTTTTTTATGGAATCTGATAATTCTTAAATTCTCTCTCTTTAACCCATTTCCCAAGCCAATTGTTTCTGATAGTAGATACTTTAGTTTTCTTATATATATATATATTTTTTTTTTTTGAAGTAGATGATGTTTTTATTTCTTTTTTTCTTTTTTAATTTTTATTTGGTCATTTCCAAACACTATTCATTGGAAACAAAGATCATTTTCTTTTCTTCCCTCCCCCCTCTCACCCCCTCTCCCATAGCCCACTCGCGATTCCATTGGGTATCACATGTGTTCTTGATTCAAACCCATTTCCATGTTGTTGGTATTTGCATTAGAGTGCTCATTTAGAGTCTCTCCTCAGTCATATCCCCTCCACCCCTGTATTCAAGCAGTTGCTTTTCATCGGTGTTTTTACTCCCACAGTTTATCCTCTGCTTGTGGATAGTGTTTTTTAGATCCCTGCAGATTGTTCAGGGTCATTGCATCGCCACTAATGGAGAAGTCCATTACCTTCGATTGTACCACAATGTATCAGTCTCTGTGTACAATGTTCTCCTGGTTCTGCTCCTTTCGCTCTGCATCACTTCCTGGAGGTTGTTCCAGTCTCCATGGAATTCCTCCACTTTATTATTCTTTTTAGCACAATAGTATTCCATCACCAACAGATACCACAATTTGCTCAGCCATTCCCCAATTGAAGGGCATCCCCTCATTTTCCAATTTTTGGCCACCACAAAGAGTGCAGCTATGAATATTCATGTATAAGTCTTTTTTCCTTATTATCCTTATTCCTTATTCCTTATTTTGGGGTACAAGCCCAGCAGTGCTATGGCTGGATCAAAGGGCAGACAGTCTTTTATTGCCCTTTGGGCATAGTTCCAAATTGCCCTCCAGAATGGTTGGATCAATTCACAACTCCACCAGCAATGTCCCAACTTTGCCACATCCCCTCCAGCATTCATTACTTTCCATAGCTGTCATGTTAGCCAATCTGCTAGGTGTGAGGTGATACCTCAGAGTTGTTTTGATTTGCATCTCTCTGATTATAAGAGATTTAGAATACTTTTTCATGTGCTTATTAATAGTTTTGATTTCTTTGGCTGAGAACTGCCTGTTCATGTCCCTTGCCCATTTATCAATTGGAGAATGGCTTGATTTTTTGTACAATTGATTTAGCTCTTTGTAAATTTGAGTAATTAAACCTTTGTCAGAGGTTTTTATGAAGATTGTTTCCCAATTTGTTGCTACCCTTCTGATTTTAGTTACATTGGTTTTGTTTGTACAAAAACTTTTTAATTTGATGTAGTCAAAATTATTTATTTTACATTTTGTGACTCTTTCTAGGTCTTGCTTGGTTTTAAAGTCTTTCCCTTCCCAAAGGTCTGACATGTATACTATTCTGTGCTCATCTAATTTACTTATAGTTCCCTTCTTTATGTTCAAGTCATTCACCCATTCTGAGTTTATCTTGGTGTTGGGTGTGAGATGTTGATCCAAACCTAATCTCTCCCACACTGTCTTCCAATTTTCCCAGCAGTTTTCATCAAATAATGGATTTTTGTCCCAAAAGCTGGGGTCTTTGGGTTTGTCATAAACTGTCTTGCTGAGATCATTTACGCCAAGTCTATTCCACTGATCCTTTGTTCTGTCTCTTAGCCAGTACCAAATTGTTTTGATAACAACCACTTTATAGTATAGTTTGAGATCTGGGACTGCAAGTCCTCCTTCCTTTGCATTTTTTTTTATGATTTCCCTGGATATCCTTGATCTTTTGTTCTTCCAAATGAACTTAGTTATGTTTTTTTCTAATTCAGTAAAGAAGTTTTTTGGTAGTTCAATGGGTATGGCACTAAATAAGTAAATTAATTTGGGTAGGATTGTCATTTTTATTATGTTAGCTCTTCCCACCCATGAGCAATCAATGTTTTTCCAATTGTTTAGATCTAGTTTTAGCTGTGTAGTTGTGTTCATATAGTTCCTGTGTTTGTCTCGGCAGATAGATTCCTAAGTATTTTATATTGTCTAGGGTGATTTTAAATGGATTTCTTTTATATTTTTAAATAATGTGCCTTTATTTTGAAATTTTTTATTTAATGGAGCCAGTGATTTTTGTTTGATCCATTCTAACTTTTATTGAATCTTTTATTTTAGTCATATCTTCCACTCTACACTTTCCTCTAGCACTTTTATTTTATTTTTTATCTCTTCATTTTTTTTAGATATAGTTCTTGTGGTCAACTTATTTTTTCTCTCTTACTTTTGTTTGTATTTGCTTCATTGTTAATCTCTTCTTGTGAACTTATTTCTTGGACAGCTTTTATTCCATAGCATTTCTTCATTGTGTTTCCTCAATTTACTAGCCTTAATTCCTTGTTAGATGTTTCATGCCAGCCATTTTTTCTCTTACTCACTCTTGGATGGTGTGGTCAGGTCTTATTTAGTCCTTTCCCTAATTTCGTTGTTATTGCTCTTAATTGGCTTCTGCCTTCCTTCTTGTCTGTACTAGGGCACTAAATGGCTTCTGATCCCAACAGAGTATGCTGTCCCCAGTAAGAGTGTAATGAGAGCTTCAAATCTCCCATAGAATGACCAGTCAGAGCCCTTAGGGCTTCAAACACTCTGGAGTGTCCTTAGACATTGTACTATAAAGTTTTATACCTGCTTCCTTGTGTATACACTTATTTGTCTTGTCAGATCCTACTTGATGCCAGAAGACTTCTGGAAGCCTCTTTATTCTGTCCTAAGCTGGATGGGAGGACTTTTTTGTAATCTGTTGCTGGATTTCTTGATCTTTATTGGATCTGTTGCCCTTTTTAGATCTTTGATGGAACACTTGTGGGAGTTCTGGGATCCTCTGTGACCTTTCTTATAACCAGTCTTCAGTGGAAATCTCTGATATTTTTCTTCTTTCCAGGTATAAAAATGGTTCCCACTTTCCCCAGTCTTCTCCTATGGTCTAAGAGACAGATGCATCATAATAATGAAAATAATCAGAGATTTGACTTTTCCAGTTTAATATTATTAATGTAAACAGATCGGTTAGAACTTTAGAAGACAAAACTGCACTGTTCTATGTAATTGTGGAAGCATCCCCTTTTCCTTTGATTTGGTTTTCCTAGTTATAAATGGGTCCTCTGGTTGCCACTAAAATGAATTGGCAAGTAAAAGTAGATTTTAGAACATATAAACTAACGACATAAAACATGAGAGTTTTATGGTGCTCGGATTTTTAGCTCAGAATGCTCAGTTACATTAGATTTGAAAGCCATTGCATAAACCATTGAATGAGTCTATTGAGGTTTTTAGAATTATAACACATCTAATTGAATTCAGATCGAATTGGTTGAAAATATTTTATTAGATGACTATAGTTATATAAACAAAAGCAATACTAAAAGCTGCCAGACGCACATTAATTGCAATGACCAATCTTGGTCCTGGGCAACAGATGATGAAACAGGAATGTTGTCTATGCTGTCAGACACGCTGGTTTTGTCAGCTGGCTTTGCTTAAATGGTTTTCATTGTTACAAGAAATGGTTCAGTGGGGGAGGATACTGTATCAGGAAATTATTGGTATGAAAACCAAAAGGCATCAAGACAACTTAAAAAAGACAAAAATACTTTTTCTAGATAGTAATTTTTTTTTCACACATTTGATGAAAAACATCAGTCTGTTAACAGATTGGCAAGTGGTTGCTATAGATTTTTTTCCCCTGACATAATAAAGAGATAAGATTGAAACTTTTCTGATTTTTTAAAGCTATGATCATTTTATTTTTGCATGTAATTCATGTAATGCATGTAATTTGCATGTATTCATTTAACTTTTATGTTCACTAAGAAAATCATTTACAGATCAAAAATCTGTATATACCAATCAAGGAGAAAGGCAATATTTCACATAGATTGGAAAGGAATCATTTGATCTTCTTATACTGTGTGATTCTAATGAGAAGAGATCACTAAAGAAATACAAGATCTGTTTCATTTTATCTGTATGTTGCCTGCCTTTCCCTTTTATCTACACGTCTTCTTGGAGAGTATGTGTGTTGTTGGGGCGAGGGAGTTGTAGTTTGAAAGAGTGGTAAAGCTCTCTAGCTTAAAAAAACCAAACAAAATAAAACCTTAGCTTCCATCTTAGAATCAATACTGTGTATTGGTTCCAAGGCAGAAGAGCCATAAGGGTTAGTCAATGGCTGTTAATGTGATTTGCTTGAATCTTAGGTAATATCTGAGGTCAAATTTGAACCCAAGACCTCCCATCTCTAGCTCTCAACCCACCGAGCCACGTAGTTGCCCCCCTCTAGTTTTTTGATAAATATTTTATTAGGCACAATGTTCTTTGGTTGTTAGGTACTGTTTATTTACTTACTAATCCTTTGGTAAGGGTAAAAATGCTACATGCAGGATTTCTGCATACATCTGCTTCTGGAGAGAAGTGCCATCCATGGTCACAAACCCACCATTATTTAAATATGAGATTTTTGAAATGTGGTAGGTTGAATTAGTAGGTGGAGGCTAAGAGCTATTTCTTTTTTTTTTTAAACCCTTACCTTCCGTCTTGGAGTTAATACTGAGTATTGGCTCCAAGGCAGAAGAGTGGTAAGGGCTAGGCAATGGGGGTCAAGTGACTTGCCCAGGGTCACACAGCTGTGAAGTGTCTGAGGCCAGATTTGAACCTAGGACCTCCTGTCTCTAGGGCTGGCTCTCAATCCACTGAGCTACCCAGCTGCCCCCCTAAGAGCTAATTCTTGACAAAGGGAGGTATTGCCTCAAGAGAAAGGTGGGACTGTAGGGAAGGAATGGTCATTGACTCTGGTAACCACCAAGAACCCAGCACTGAGAAACCACTGGCTCAGCACTTCAGTCTGGGGAGATCCTATGCAAACCCCCAAATGAGTAAATTTCCCAGTGAAAAAGATTAAAATTGCTTTGTATTTGTTGTTGTTTATTCCTTTAAATCTTGCCCAACTCTTTGTAACCTCATTTGGGACGTTCTTGGCAAAGATGCTGAGATGGTTTACCATTTCTTTCCCTAGCTCATTTCAGCCATGAGGAAACTGAGGCAAACATGGTTGACTTGCTCAGGGTCACAAACTAGTAAGTGTTTGAAGCCAAATTTGAATTCAGGAATTTGAGTCTTCCTGCCTCTAGACCTGGTACTCTATCCACTGATTCATTGAATCAAATTGAGTGGTTGAAGGAAGAGGCCAAATGGTGATATTTTTATCACTCAGAGTTATTTTAATGTTTATGCAGTCAGGAAAACATCCAGCTTTTTGCCGAGGAGCTATTTTGTAGACAGATTAAAAATGCCTTAAAATAAAAACTAGTCAAAGTGTATTTGTAGACATTGTTAATTTGGAGCTATTTTGTGACAAATTCACAAGAAACAGAATTTATAGAACTTGAAATTAAATTATTTTTTACAAAAGCCAAAATACAGAAAGATTTTATTGCATTTAAAAGAGTTAACTTCATGATTATAACATAATACACATATATTTGTGAAAGTAATTGAAAGATTAATTTATTTCCTATTTGCTTTTTTCACTTCCTCACTTTTAATGATTTTTCCCATTTGTTGGGCAAACTATTTTTCTAAAAAAATTTTCCTAATTAAGCTTATTTTGATTTATTTGCTGAATCTGAGAAGTCATTAATCTCCTGATCAATGATATGAAAAATTACATATTTGTCATTTGCACCCAGCCAAATAAATCCTAAAGAATCATTTCACAGGATGAATAGTAATAAGAAAGTAATGATGAAAAAATGTTGTAATTTGTTTCATACAGCTAAGCCAGGCAGCCTGATAAAAATGACAAGATTAATGACTATGAGAGATGAAAATATTTTCACTTTTTGCTTTTAATGACTACTATCTTGTGTTTATGTCGCAAATTTATGACTGGTAAAATATTACAGGAAAACTCCATCTTCTGTAATCTGCTTTGAGTGGTCTTCTTCATTACCAAATCCAGCCTGCTTGAGTCAAGAGAACATAGGGAAAAATGAAAACCTGTTTAATTAAACTCTACTGTGATGATAGCACTTACTTCTTAGAAAAGAGGGCATAAAAGATTTAGCCTAAAATAGGCATGAAGTATTTTCTATTTAGGCATACTCTTACTGTCTATTTTTGGATAAATTTGAAAGACTCCTTAGTTCATCATTTAAGCTATCGTGTTTAGTTTTATAGCAAAGTAGATTTCCATTATTTGAAAATAAGCCTCTTTAGAAAGGTTAACTTTAAAAGGGCCTTTTGGGTATATAAAAAGGAATGTATAAACTGTTCATTTGGCCATGAGATTTTAGAAGTAATTTTTCTGGATTTATATATTCAAATGAGTCTGTAATCTCAATTTGGAAGTTTCCTTCAAAGGTACAGATTGCAACCCAGTCATGCCACCTATGCTGACCTACTTTTGTCCTCGTTACTCCCCCAAATAATTTGACATGCTGGAAATCTTCCTTGACTTCTGCCGCCATTGTATGGGAGCCAGTGGAACAGTTGGTCAGTTTGTCCCTTGCCTTGGCAATCTGTCTAATGCCTTCCATGAACATACTTTGAAAACATCTTTTATTATTGTTCTTCTTTAGAGGTCTTCACCATTTCCATTCTGCGGGCTGCTCACACGTACCATGTACCTCTTCACTGTTATGTTCATTATAGGTTTATAAGGCTGGAATACCATGTTTGTCTTCCACACAGCGACATCGGTAAAATGTTGCTATTAAAAGATGAACATTTGCTTTCAGGAGACACTTGGGGTCATTAAAGGAGTTTTGTAATTTCCCAAAGACAGTCTAGTCTGCTCTTCTTTCCTTGTTCAACTCTGAACCCAATTTACTATTTACTTCGATCAGATAAGCATGCTGGTAGACATTTTCTATAGGGTATTCCTCCATCTATCTAGGCAACTGGCTTCTACTTGGTCCTTTCTGTGTGGATGGTCAAGCCTTAGAGTGACTGTAAAGCTTTTCAAGGAGATCTGGGGTGTGGTGTGATCAGCCCAATATCAGCAGCAAATAGTAACCTCTGGAGAACTTCACCATCCCTCTTCAATCTGAATTCCGTCCAGTATCTCCTCCATTGCAGTGGAAAACTTCTTTGGGTTGTGTGCAGCTCCACATTGATATTTTTGGCCAGAGAATCATTCAACATGTATATTTCTATTCTCATGTCTTATGAAAAGACAAGATCAATGAAAAATCTTGAATGATTCTGATGGGTGGAAAAGGAGTCATCCTTTTTTTTTACCGCGTTTTCCCAAATCAATGCTTAAAAAACGAACATTTGGCACAGTGGTATCTTTTAGTCTCTCTATCTTTCAGTTAATGGTGAAATGTTAAAGATGTTATTCATTGCTGAACTTCATTTGTGAAAACCTGCTTGTTCCTTTCTAAAACGCATCAAGCAAGCCCTCAATTTATGTTTATGTGACTCCAATAAGAACTTTTTTTTTCTAAAAGATGGGAGAGTAGGTATGTAGGTTCATTGATGCTCTTTTGGTCACTTTTCCCCCATTAAAAAAATAAAGTCCAAGATTTTTTTCAGGACTATGTTCTCCTCTTCAGATCTCATATGCTCATCAGTCCCAATATGGCCACAATTTTGTTACTTCCAGCATAAAGATCTCTGACTACTTTTCTGATCTTATTGATCTGTGGTGAATTTCTGCCCCCTTTAAAGCACATTGCAGACAATTAAGTTAGCATCAAAGTATAACAATTCCACTGCATTGATGAAGAAAATAGCTTGTTATGGTGATTTTTACAAATCTTTTCTATGTTTTCTTCTGTGTTGCCTTCTTTCCATTTTCTTCCTTAAATGCCCTTTGCCTAGTCGAGCATATTGCCAAACTTTCTTTGAACTGGTTTTGTCTTCCACTATTCTCCTTTATGAGATGTATACTGCTCACAATGGTTCATCGTTCTTCTAAGTAAGATTTTTCCAAGAAGCTTACCTTCTAGCTTGTTGATTAAATGAGATAATTTCGAAAGTATATAATGTATAATATTATCAAATGGGCCAATATTTGTAAAGCATTTAGCACAATGCCTGACACAGAGTAGATGCTTGGTAAATGTTTATTTCTTCCCTTGCTCCCTGAAGTAAATTGGATGTTTACTGACTAAGGTGCTTTCTGGACCCTCTTGGCCTTGTTGAGATACTGCATTTAACTTGGTTAAACCTTCTGATAAAATTATTTTAGTCATTATAATGTCAATTATCTGTCTCTCATTTTTTCTAATTATCAATTCCTTGTTTGAATAGTCCAGGATTATATTGTTTCAATTGTACAGCTTATCTTTTCTTCTTCTTTTTCCTTCTAATCCTGCTATTAGCTGTGTCAAGTCAAAGGCATAATTATGTATATATAACTGACTCAAAGATAAGTTCCATATGAATAAGAAATGTTTTCCTATATGTTGAAATAGAATCTATTTCTTTGTGGTCTTATTTGGCAAAGCAATTTTTGTTGTGGTAGTTGAGTATTATTTAGGAAAGCAATTCATAGTACTTTCCTATTAGTACTTGACAAAATATCTATTGTTCTTTTGAACCATGCAGTGATTCTAGCCATCTTCTGTATCCAGAGAATATAATATTTATTCAATCTCTATTGTATATTCTCTGAGGAAGCCATTTGAATCCCTCATTTGTCTACATGATTGATGTGTTATTATATAAAGCAGCACATTGTAAAAGTCTGCTTTGTCTAACGATACCATTCATTTTGTCTTTGGTGTGCAATCCATTTTTTAAAAAGGACAATTGTAGTGAAGGAATATATTTGATGGGAGAGGTTTATGGATAAAAATGAAGCAAAAAAATGCTGCAAATTATGTGGACTGCCATTAGTTAACTCCTTACAGAATCTGGCTCATTATCAATCTTTCTGTTTAGAGAAAAGAATTTTTCTAAAATTTATGTTGCTTTCCCATTTGTACTTGATATAGGAACAATTCTTCTGTTAGCCTACAAAGTGATTTCTAGCTAATAGAAATCTGAAAAAGTTCATAAATAGAAGCTTCAAAAAGGGAAATGGTGAAAAATCATAAAGAAAAATTATAACATGACTTAGAAGAAGAAATATGAGAAAATGCTCCCACTCTATTCCTTTGCAGGGGTGGAAGGTCCACAAAAGTTATACATTGCACATGCCCTTGTATTTTTTTGACCTCAATGATGAGCTGTGCTTAATTTTCCCTCTTCTTTATAATTTTTTTTTTGGCCATGTACTGTTTGTTCTGTGATATGGCTCCCTGAGGGGGGAAGAGGGAGGATCCCAGGAGAAAATATGGTGATGTAAAAAAGCCATAATGATTAATAAAAACTTATTAAAAAAGAAAATCCATGTTAAGTGTTACATTTCAAAGACAAAAGCATAATTAGTTTGTACTTATAGCATCTGAATTAAGGGACTGATTTCTTTGAGATTCTGATGAAATTAGCCTTGAAAAAGTTAAGCTAAATATCTTTGTTGAATAAGTGCTAAATGAGTAATTCTTAGTCCTTAAAAACAATATAGAATAAAAAGGTTATCTGTTAGTATTCAATTTTTATATTTTGCTTATCTATTGTTGTATAAGTTATAGTATCCTACCTACTTATGGTATACTTTGACATATATACATTCTCTTTAATTAGTTGATATGATTATCTCATAGACAATGTAATTGCATCATAATGGCAACTTCCAGTCCATTTTAGTTATCCAGCAGTGCAGATTCACTCAAGATCTCACCATTACTGGAGAGCAAGGCAGGCAGAGTTGTCAGTCACCTTATAGCTTGACTTCTATCTGACCCAGTGTTGATGGTGGGCAACTGAACTTTCTCTTTCTCTCCTATAAGAATGGCTTCTTTCCTTACAACTCATTCATCTTCCCATCTAAAGATGGGTTGAGGTAGAACACCTCTGAGTTAACTCTCCTTCAGAGACGTGGCTTTCCTTTCAAACTCAGGACATTAAAATGATTTCCCTCACTCTGACTTATAATGGACCCATTTATAGTAGGAAGATTTTTATGGACACCTTAATAAATTCTCTTCTGTAATAAACATGTGGCTTCCAGTTGCACTGGCATAGACCACAAATGGTATGACAAAGATGAGCAATTTAGATCTCATCTCTTATTGTGTGTCCCTTACCTTTTCCCATTCCTACATGCATTTAAAAAAATTCACCTGGCACAGTCTTGATAGCTATTAAATTTGATAGTATTTCAAAAAGTGCAAAAAGAAACTCATAATAAACAATAAAAGAGATAGAAATCCCAAAGATATTGTTTGCTCTAAGTATACCTTTTGAGGAGGAAGAATCATCATGATTTTCCACTTCTTGCTGCTCTCCATTTGGAGTGAAGGAAGAGTAGATGAAGATATGGATGTAGAAAGTGGAGTAGGTCCCTGATGTCAGAAAAGCATGGGAGTAATCACAAAGTCCCACTTAGGTGTGCTAGTGGTTTTTTTGCCAGAATGGTGTTAGTCATCTCCTGGTTGTATCTTCTCCATATTACAGAGACCTCAGTAAGTTTTTTGCTTCATCACAATGAAGGATTAACTAGTTATATCATTACATACATTAACTACATATATTACATTCCATAAGTTACATCACAGTTAAGCATTAAGCTTTGTCTCTTTCTCTTTCCATTTTTCTTAATTTCTTCTTCCTCTTTCTCTCTTTCTTCTCCTTTTCTTCTCTTCCTCCTTCTCTTTCTTTCAGGAAAAAATTATCACCTTCTCAAAGTCAGTTCAAACCACAAATCAGGCTAGATTAGCCATCCACATTTGACTACTCCTGGACCTCTCACATTACTGCTGATATTTTAGTAGTGCTATAATTGGCATTGCTCTGCCTTGAACATTTTGAACTCTGTAAGTCTCTCCTATAACTGCAATGTCCTGCCCTTTCATTTCTCTCTCTTCTTTACTACTGTTGAGCCACTGTGAATATTTTAAGCAGGAGAGCCAGCAATGAGGTGGGAAGGAACTTACTAGAACTGGGAGTTCCTTGGGCATCCCCCTGAAGAGCACCCCCTGAGGGGCATTAGCACCCCAAGTATTTTTTCGATGAGCGCCATTTAAGTTATATTGTTGTAGAGTTATTTGGTTTGAGTTATCATTTTCCCAATATCTATTCCTATAGTCATCATTCCTAAAGTTGTGGTTTCCATTATCATTATTATAATTATTTCTATAATTATCACTTCTGTAGTTGTTATTAAACTGCAGATTCCTTCTGAGTACCTTGAGTAAAGTTCTATACTCTACCATTCTGGGGCCCTTCTTCTCACAGAATTGGTAGGTAATGGATTAATAATTAGATTCCTGGAGAGGGTAAAGTGCCATTCTTTGAGTATCATGCCAACTTTCCATTTTAGCCATCTTATCTTTTAAACATCTCAATTCTTTCTTTACTTCCTCCATGAGATCATTATTTTCTTCCTCCTTTTCTTTGTTTCCCTTTGAAACATATAGAGCTGTTTTCTGCAATTCTTCAAGGTCCATCTCTGGCCATCTTGGGCAATGTGTTCTAAAATAATCCCTAATCACTTTGCAAGAATTATTGCCAAAGTGTCTTCTAATTTGTCTTATGCAATTTTCTTTAGATAGGTCAAAATCCAGGTATCTACCCCCAAACTCAACTATTCTGTCCATGAATCTGGAGGGTGTTTCTTCCTCATTTTGCTTAGTTCTTTCAAATTCTGTCCATTTATCTGTACTGTCTGCACACTCTCTCAATCCTGTTAAGATGGTCTCTCTACAATGGTATAGTTTTAGATAATCCTCAGAGTTGTTATAGTCCCATTTGGGATCCTGGGATGGCCAGTGTGCTGCATTGTGCCCCCGGGTTTTGTTGACATGAGCAATTATTTTATTTTTCTCACATTCAGTTAAAAAAGCCTGTAGCAAGTTTTCAATGTCCTTATAAAAAGATTTATACTGAAAAAAATACGTCTGTCATCTTTTTTGTTACTAGAAAGGGATCTTGTTCGTATATGGGAATATTTTGTGTAAATTCATTTATTTCTTGGGGAATAAATATTATATTGTGCCTTAAAGTCACCACATCCCTGTTCCATTCTATTTCAGGTACTTCTCTTAGAGGAAACAGGCCTCTAATTGAATTTGCTACCTATGGGTCAATTTGACCAAGATGAGTTTCTTTAGAAGGACAAGATTTCCTTTGGACTGGAATTGGGTTTTGTGTAGGAGAAGGAACACGAGAAACTGGGATTTCAAGAAAAGGGTTTTGGGGATTAAGTTTAGCCAAGATTTTCAGACGATGAGAGAACCAGTCTGTTAGCTGATCCATAGGGAAGGTGTTTTTCATCTCTACTTAGGGGAAGGAAATTTCCTCATTTAGAGGTTCAGAAATAGGTCTGTCAGGTTCAGACCTGTTTTTGGTGGGGTGGATGTTTGCCAGTTGATCCTGTAAGAAACATTTTAAATTGTCCAATTGAGCTTGCATGTTTTCCTGCATTTTAGCCTCAATTTTTTTATGTTTTCCTGTGTTTTATCTTCAGATTTTTGCTTAATTTTCAGATTCTTGCATAATTTCTTGTATTTAGCTTCAAATAATTTTTTCATGTTATCATCTCTAAACACAGTACTGAGGAGTACAAAAATGACATTACCTAATAATAGAAAAAATTGGAGGTATGATGAATTCCTCAATGTCCCTAATTCTTTAACCATCACATAAATGTCGAAGAATGTAGTATTCGTTTTTACATATATGTTTTGTAATTATTTTCCTAGTGGGCTTCACAAAACATGTGGGGAGCAAGAAAAGGCCAAAACCCTCTCTAGGTCTCCCTCACTCCTAATTAAGAGTAATCTGGGCAGTTGTTTCATGAGGGAAAGGGGATTTGTAGCTAAATAGCTTTCCCAGTCCTGCCACTTTTAGTTTTTTTTAAAAAAAGAAAAATAGCTGTATTCTATCTAATTTAAGAAAAGAGAAAAAAATCCAAATTTACTTACCTCTACAGCTGATCAAAATAAGTTATTAAAAGCTGAACTTAGGGATAGTCACAGTAGAGAAAAATTTTAGGAAAGTTAAGAAGATTAGGGTATTTCATCACAACTGACGTAGTCAGTCAAAAACTGTAAAGGATAATTTTAGTGCTGTGACCTAAACTATATTAATTATTGGTCGCCATGGGATATCCCAAATAAAATACCCAAGATGACTGGAAATTTATGGTGATTTTAATTAATATAGAGGAAAGAAATTAAGGAGAAGGGAGAGGGAAAAGGTGTAGGATTTCTCCTGCCTGGCCTGTGCCAGGAGGAAGATTAGAGGCTTCTAGGAAGATAAAGTTTGGAGAGTAAAGGAGGAAGGAATTGGCCTGAACTCCAAGAGGGCTCAGCTAAGATGCCTGAACCTGAATTAGCTCAAGGGCAAACTCACCGCCAAAATCCAGACAAATAGCTGCTACCACGCCAAGATGTCTGAATGCTTAGCACACTGCCAGCCAGAGCCACATCTCCAGGGAAAGAGACCGAAGAGAGGAAGTGATGTGAAATATATGGACGGTTTTACATCACTTTCCTGCATTTCATTTGTACCAGTGGTAGCTTAGGTTGACTTAGGACAGCCCAGGGGTCTGTCAGCTGTTTTTGCACATATCTGTTAAAAGTCATCCTCCTGAATACGTAATCCTTGATATGGGTGTAGACATTCCTGATTTTGTTAAAGAGAGTGTATTCATTGTTACAATCAGGAGATAGCTAAATCCAATCTTCACATATATGCAACGAACACACCTGAATGGAACAAAAGATTCAGCTAGATATCTAGTCAGATTATAGGAGGCTTAAAAGTCAGAAAATATTTCAGTTGTGGCAATGTAGACATCTGAAGAACAGCGTAAGTTTATGGAATGTTTTTATAGGCTCCATAATGATTTCCTCAGAGTAACCCTGTGAGCTAGATTGGCTTACTCAGTCATAATATTTAGAGCAAGACTTTGGAGATCATCTAATTTGAATAGAAGAGGACATTGAGGTCCAGTTTTGTTTAAGGTCATGTAAATATTAAGTAGTAGAGTCAGAATTTTAACCCAGGTCCTCTGATAATAAATCAAATGCATATTTCACTATGCTTTCTTTCCATTGTTCTCATTTTATGGTTAAAGAAAATGAAGCTTGGAGCCTTTTAGAAGGTTTTTCTTTTTGATATACTTTCTTTAGATTTCTTTATAATATCTTTTAATTTTATATATTTAATATATATATATATACACACACACACACTCATATGTAGACCAAGATCTCATTCATTCATTTTAAGATTGATTATAGATGTCATATATGTATAATGTATATAAAGTGTAAAAATAAAAGGCAAGAATGCAAAACTAATATAGGCAATGGATTTGATTATTGGTTATAAACTGATTTCAGATACTCTGCTTGCTGCACTCACAAAGTATCCTCAGTTTATATCAGTGAAGTGAAGCTCATAAATGAACTTCTCTTCAGGGCCAGGCATGGGGATGCTAAAGATACTCTTATTATAAAAAATAAAATATTTATAGAAAAAATAAGGATAACAGGATTTCTAATTCTAAGGGATTCTAAACCCACCCAAATAAACTGCTTGGTTCTGTAAGGAACCACGTCTGCTATGTTTCACAAGCTACACTAATTCTCCCTGATATGACTAACCCAAATTTATACTATTCTAAATAAAACTACCACTATTATGCTTATAATTCTTAACTTTGCCTTCCAGTTATAAAATAACAAAGGCTGGCTGGTTGAATCTCAACTAGAATCAAGTTAGGAAACTGAGACTAAGAGTTCAAACCAAAGACTGGGTTTTTCTTTAATCTTTTCAGAGTTAAATCAATCTAGAAACAATAGATAGTCAGTAGTGTTTCCCAAGTAGGGAAAGGAAAACACTAAGCTCCTTCAGGTCTTTCCCTCAGACAGAGAGAGAGGGAGTGATGTTTCCTCCAGCCCTGAGAGATAGTCTCTGTGTGTGACTGCCAACTGCCAGAGACCAACTGCCACTCCCAGAGAGTAACTGACACAGAAAAATGGTTATAACTGTCAGCATTTTAAATTGACACACTCTCTCAGCTCTACTTCAAACTCCAATCCCTTCTCAAGTCAGCTTCTCTACTTCTTATTTCTAAACTAATAAAATAGTACTTATTTTCTAATATCAGCCTTCTAACTGTTAGGGGTAAAATTAGGGTTGTTGACTGAATATATTATGCTAGTGGACTCCAGGGATTATAATTCAATCCCAATAAAATACTCAAGTCATTTTGGGATTTTTATGGTGGTTTAATTACAACAGAAGGAAGAAATTAAAAAGAAGAGAGAAAGAAAAGGGAATTGGACTCTTCTAGCAAGCCAGATAGGAGTTGCAGGTCAAGGAAAGGAGGAAAGGAGGAATCAGTCACCTCAGCAAGGTCTCTCAGGGAAGACGCCTCACCTTACCCATGCTACAGAGCTTTTCCCAGTCACCTCACTGGCAAGCCTCAAATGCCCAAACCCACCAAGATGCCAAGAACGCTGCCACGAGCTCCCAACGCGGAAAAAAGACCAACGTCTCTGAGAGAGAGAGTGTGAGAGTGAGGAAGAGAGAGAGGGAGAGAAGTGACACGAAATACATAGACAGTTCTTTACATCCCATCCTGCATCTCACATGTACCAATGGCAGCTTAAGCTTGGCTTAGGACAGCCCAGGGAGTCTGTAAGTTGTTTCTTATTTGTCACTTTCTAGCACATGTCAGTTATAGGCCATCCTCCTCAACACTTAATCCTTAAGTAGGGGTGTATACATTTCTGGTTGCTGGATTTCTAAAGAATAAGCAGGGTGGAGTCAATCTAAAATCCACATAACCAAATAAGACTATTTCATTTTCATATTAAACAAAATAAAAGTAACCTAGCAATTGCTTTGTTATTGATTAAGCATCTAGTTCATCAAAAAAAAATTTAAACCTTTACTTTTGGTTTTAAAGTCAACACTGTGTATTTGTTCCAAAGCAGAACAAATGGAAAGGGCTGGGCAATGGGGGTTAGATGAACCTCCTGAATAAACCATTTTAAAAATATGGGTACTGGGGGAAGTTAGGTAGATCAGTGGATTGAGAGCCAGGCTTAGAGATGGGAGGTTCTGGGTTAAAAAAAAAAATATGGGTACTACCATTTAAAAACTCACCCAAGATCTTCCAAGGCAAAAAGATCTATTAATCCTCAGGCCAATATTGTGGTAGGGGAGAATAGTCCACAAATTCATTAATCAGGATTGTACTTACTCATATGTCAATAAAAGAAAGATCCTTTACTTTAATGAAAGTTAAGAGTGTGCTGTGAAATACCAGAAGTGAGATATTAAAATATACTTCAGAAAATTAAAATATCTTATTTACAAATGCATTTGAAATAATTTTAATGTGTCACCTCAGTAAAAGAATTGTGAAGAAAATGACAATTCAATGACATAGCTAATTGGTGTTCCATGCATTGGCTAATGCTTAATCGTTAACGGGGATGTATATTAAAATAATAAAAACTAGGCTGTGTATAGGATTTTAAGGCTTCTAAAGCACTTTCTCTAGGTTAACTTATTTGATCCTCACAAAGCCCTGTGAGGTAGCTGATTTTCTCTCTCCATTTCACAGAGGAGGGAACAGGCTGAGAGAGAAGTCACTTATCCAGGATCATCCAGCTAAGGAGTGTCTGAAATAGGACCAGAACTTGGGTCCTCCTGACTCCCAAGGCTTTTCCCTATCCACTGCTCTACCAAGCACTGTCACTGGGCAACTTAGCTGTCTCTCCATGCTAGGAATATAGCTTATCTTAAGAATTTCTGAAATTTAGGTTTAATCGTGGAGACACCAGAGCTGTGAAATGATTTAATTATCCTTTTAACATGAACATGCTTAATGGTTTCCTACTCCTGGAAGCCTGGGAAGATTCACTTTTCTAGGTATACCATGAATCCTTCCCTATCAACTTTCTGGCCATAATACATTTGACAAAGACCCAATAACAGATATTGCAACTTAATGCAGTCACTCCCTAACCCTTTCAAGGTCCTCAAACTTATTTAAAATAATCTCTTTTCATCCCCCTCAGGGTGATATCTATTGGCCTGAGCTGCTTTCAACAATGGGTCAAGAGGCTTTTGGAGCCCTACAGGTCCCATGATGATGATGATGATGATGATGATGATGATGATGATAATGGTAGTGGTGATATTTACATAGCCCTTTTAAGATTTGCAAAGTGCTTTGCATCCATTAGCTAATTTTATTCTCACAACATTTCTATGAGGCAGGCACTATTATTGTTCCCATTTGATAGATGAGGAAACAGGCTGAGAGAAGCTGACATGCCCAGAGTTACATAGCTAATAGACATGTCTACAGAAGAAATTAAAATTGTCATACTCCATTTCTGCTACTCAGACTTATGCCACGTAGCATAGGTTCTGTGGAATTGGTGCCATTTCTAAGGTATCTTATGTTTATGATAGTCTTCTACTCCACTCTTGGGGGACCTTAAAATTCTTTATTACTTACTTATTTAATATTTATTGACTCTTTGATATTTTTAAGCCTGTTGAGCAATGGTCATGGACATTGGGCGCTTTCACCAAGCAGAAAATAAATGGAGTCTCACAAGTTCAATTGCTGCCCATGAGAACCATCATAAGTGATGGAGAAGTCTTAGAAAAGGACACTATAGGAAATGGAGACAATATTTTGTGTGAATGTAATGATTCTCAGCTGATCTTGGTCCTTAATGGGAGGGTAGGGAGGAGGTTAATTGCCAAGTTCTTTGGACCCCAGTCTTAGATTAGAATGTACCACTCCTCCTTGTCCCTGACCTGAAGGTCTTGGGTGACTTTTGACAAAAAACATATCTTTTGAGGAAGAATGTGACCTTTGACTTACATTTATGAATAACCTTGGAATAAAGTCTGGAGCCCTTGAAAAATTTTCTCTTTTTTTGATGGAGTGTTTCATATAGAAACCTGGAGAGTTCTTGGCTGCAACCTAGTCATTAGTCTCTATTTGAAAACTGATAAGGGAGGGGCGGAGTCAAGATAGCAGTGTAGAGGCAGCAAAAGTTTAGACCTCTGAAAACCCTTCCTTACTGATTACAAACTGAATACTACTAGGGGACTGAAAATAAAACCTAACAACAAGACAAAGCCAAGGAACCCCCCTAATGGACTCAATTAAAAAGGCAAACCCCCAAAATCCAGAATTTGAGAACACTTGGGTTTAAGGGGAAGGAAGAAGGAAGGTCCCAGGACACCCCCCCCCCCCCAGAATGTTAAGCCTCCAGAAGCAGTAGGAACCTCTGGGTGGAAAAAGGTGCTGGTCTTGACGGAGTACCTTGTGGGCAGGGTTGTGCCAGGCTCAGAGCTTTGAACACAGGTGGTGTGGAAGGAGCTAGAGAGGGAACACAGAGCAGCAGCCTGGTCACAGCAGTGGAGACCCTCCATATTGCTCCAGCCTTCTAGGAGGTTTTGGTTTTAGGGCACATCCAGCCCAACCCAGCTGAACTTAATCCCATCAAAAGTCTTCAGAGGTCAGGGAAGCTCAAACTCCAACACCCCTACTTCACAGACTGCTGGACTTTAATACAATCAAAATCCTCCAGAGGACAGGGAAGCTCAAGATCTAACACCCTTCCCCCACCGACTGCACTGGGAGATCTCCTAACAAAGCTCTAAGAGGGGAGACTGACAGAAGACCCCAAAACCAAAAAAATAAGAGGAGCAAGAGCACAGACAACTGTGGGGCATAAAGAAGGGGTAAATATGAACAAGCAACAGAAAAAGAAAAAAGAAATTACAATCAACAGCTTCTATACAGTCAATGAACAAAAAGCAAATGGAACAGAGGAGGATCAAGGAAAGTCAAGCAAAAACACAGAAACTCCAGCAAATTGGCCACAGGCTTTGGAATAACTCAAAATAAAATTCAAAACACAATTAAGAGAGGCTGAAGACAACTGGGAAAAGAACTTAAAAACTAAGATAAGTCATCTGGAAACAAAAAATAGTGTCTTGAAAGCCAAAATCAATCAGCTGGAAAATGAGGCAAAGGAGATGAAAGATGAGATAAAGAGAATGAAAGATGACCTCCAAAGAAAATCAGACCAGAATGAGAAGGATGACCAAAAAGCCAGGGATGAAATCCAGTCTTTAAGAACCAGAATACAACAACTAGAATTAAATGACCGCACAAAGCAGTAGGACACTATAAAACAAAACCAAAAGAATGAAAAAATTGAGGAAAATATGAAGCATCTTATTCACAAAACAGAAGATTTAGAAAATCACTCAAGGAGAGACAACTTAAGAATCATTGGTGTACCAGAAGATCATGACAAAAGAAAAAGTCTGGGCATAATACTACAGGAAATTAGCCAAGAAAACTGCCCTGATATACTAGAACAAGAGGGAAAAGTAGAGATTGAAAGAATCCAGAGATCACCTCCTGTATTTAATCCCCAACTGACAACAACCAGGAATGTTATAGCCAAATTCAAGAACTATCAGACCAAGGAAAAAATATTACAAGCTACCAAGAAGTCATTCAGATACCATGGAACCAAAGTGAGGATAACACAGGATCTAGCTGCATCCACACTGAAGGACCAAATGGCATGAAATATGATATTCCGGAAAACAAGGGAACTAAGTCTACAACCAAGAATCAACTACCCAGCAAAACTGACTATATTCTTACAGGGGAAAGTATGGTCATTCAACAAAATAGAAGAATTCCAAGCATTTGTAAGGAAAAGACCAGACCTGAAAATAAAAATTGATGCCCAAACACAGAACTCAAGAGGTAAATAAAAAAGAGGGAAAAAATAAAAACAAAACAAAAAAATCAAAAAAATTTTTAAGAGACCCAATAAGTTAAAATGATATGTATCCCTATAAGAAAAGAGGTCATTGGTAACTCTTAAAAATTGTTATTGTAACCTGGGCAGCTAGAAGAATTACAATTAGAGGGAACAGTGACAAATTGTATAGGATGAAATAACAAGATATAGATATGTATATAGATATATGTATGCACAGATACATATACATTTGTGTATATATATATATATACATATATATATACAACTAGAGCTACAAAAAGAGGTTAATACTAAAAGAAATGGGAAAGAAACAAAAGGGGGTAAATTCATATGTCACAAAGAAGTTCATGGCAGGAGGGGGGAGAACATAAATACACTGCAAGGGTAAAGAGGTTGGAGATAGGAAATACTCAACTCTTACGTGCATTGAAATTGGCCCAAAGAGGGAAGAACAATCTAATCCATTGGGACAGAGAATAGATTTGCACCCTATAGGGAAGTAGAAGGGTAACAAATGGAGTGGTGGAGAGGGAAGCAGTACAAGGGAGGGAGAGGGTGGGGGGTAATTTTAAAAAGACTTCAAAGAAAATAAGGAGGGGAATAAGAAGGGAGGGTAGAAAGGGAAGTAAAATAAGGGTGGGAACTAGGGGGACTGCTTAAAAACAAGCATCGGTGCAAAAGGAAATACTGAAAGAAGAAAAAGCAGGACTAGGAGTAGAAATCAAAATGCTGGGAAATATGCAGCTGATAATCATAACTCTGAATGTGAATGGAATGAACTCATCCATAAAACACAAGCAAATAGCAGAGTATATTAGAATCCCAAACCCTACCATATGCTGTCTACAAGGAACACACATGAGGAAGGTAGATACGCAGAGAGTGAAAGCAAGAGGACTGAGCCAAATCTATTGGGCATCAACTGATAAAAGTCACAATCATGATATCTGACAAAGCCAAAGTAAAAATAAATCTAGTTAAAAGACATAGGGAAGGTAATTACATCCTGATAAAAGGCAGTATAGACAATGAGGAAATATCAGTACTCAACGTGTATGCACCAAATGGTATAGCATTCAAATTTCTAAAGGAGAAACTAGTGGAGATCAAGGATGAAATAGATAGAAAAACTATACTAGTGGGAGACCTGAACCTTCATCTTTCCAAACTAGATAAATCAAACAAAAAAAAATAAGAAAGAGGTAAGAGAAGTGAATGAAATCTTAGAAAAAATTAGAGTTAGTAGATATGTGGAGAAAAATAAATTGAGACAAAAAGAAATACACCTTCTTTTCAGCAGCACCTAGTACATTCACAAAAATTGACCAAGTATTGGGGCCTAAAAACATTCCAAACAAGTGCAAAAGAGCAGAAATAATAAATGCAACCTTCTCAGATCATAATCCAATGAAAATAATAGTAAGTGTACATGGAGAGGTAAATAAAAAATTAATTGGAAATTAAACAATACTATTCTCTAAAACCAGTTAGTTAATGAACAAATCATAGAAACCATAATTTCATTGTAGAAAATGATAATGATGAGACATCCTTTGAAAACCCATGGAATGCAGCCAAAGCAGTATTCAGGGGGAAATTTATATCCTTGAGTTCATATATTAACAAACTAGAGAGGGCAGAGGTCAATGAATTGGTCATGCAAATTAAAAATCCAGAAAGTGAACAAATTAAAAATCCTCAGATGAAGACTAAATTAGAGATCCTAAAAATCAAAGGAAAAATTAATAAAATTGAAAGTCAAAGGACTATTGATTTAATAAATAAGACTAGAAGCTGGTACTTTGAAAAAAAAACAAATGAAATAGACAAAGTACTGGTCAATCTAATTTAAAAAAAAGGAAAGAAGAGGGGGAAGCTGGGTAGCTCAGTGGACTGAGAGCCAGGCCTAGAGATAGGAGGTCCTAGGTTCAAATCTGGCCTCAGATACTTCCCAGCTGTGTGACCCTGGGCAAGTCACTTGACCCTGTAATAAAAATAGTGGAAGACATAAATTGAGGCACCTAAAAGAGTGTTTTTGCTTAAATTGTGACCACAGAAAATATGGTTTCAAGACAATGTCTTGTTTTAAATCAAATAATATGAAGTGGTCGCCAGGGAAAAATTCCCAAATATGAAAATATACCCAAGTCAGCTGGGTTTTATAGAGATTTTTATAAATACAAAATTAGGAATTAATGAAAGAGAGAGAGTAAGAGAAAATAATAGGAAAAGGTCTAAACCAGCTTAGGCCAACCTTAAGAGAGAGTTCAGTCAGTTTTTTTATCAACTCACCACAAGATCTCTGAGACAGTTCCCGAGAGAGTCCTGAGAGAGAGAGAGTCCAGAGGGACAGAGTCTCCTCAGAGGGAGCTCCAGTGAGAGAGTCCCTTCAAGGCAGCTTTGGCCAGCTGCCTCCTCCAATTCAGCCTTTCCCAGCTGACTGTCCCGAGAGAGCTTTTCGTCTCCTTTTAAAGGGAATTTTCTCCTATGTCACCTCCCCTAAGTTCTCACATCTACCAATCACAGTAGATGTTTTCCAAAGGACAGACCATTCTTAATTCACACCTAAGAAGGCTTAAATTTTTGATTAAGTTCACACCAGAAAATCTCTGAGTAAGTTCTCACCTCTTTGCTCCTTGTAAATTCACAAGTTGCCTGACCTTTATAGGTACTTAGCACCCTTTTGTATTAGACCTAAAAATAGGCACAGCTTAAGAACTTTTGCCTTACTGTAAGTATGGGTTTAAGTATTTTTCATTGTCAAGCAAGGAGTTTCTTCCCCTAAAGCAGGCTTAAGTAGGGGTGGTGTAGAGGTCTCACATTCCTGATCTAAGTAGAGGTCTCACATTCCTGATCTAAGTTCCTTCATTGTTTAAAATGGGGAATGGTCTTAACCAAACCTTATGAAGTAGGGTCTGAGAATTTTTAAGGTTCACAACCCCCATTGCCTAGCCCTTACCACTCTTCTGCCTTGGAGCCAATACACAGTATTGACTCCAAGATGGAAGGTAAGGGTTTAAAAAAAAAAGGAAAGAAGAAAACCAAATTGATAGTATCCAAGATGAAATGGAGTCCTCACCTCTAATGTAGAGGATATTAAGGCAATAATTAAAAACTATTATGTCCAATTATGTTACAACAAATATGGCAATCTAGGGGATATGGATGAATATTTACAAAAATATAAATTGCCTAAACTAACAGAGGAAGAAATAGATTACCGAAACAACCCCATATCAGAAAAAGAAATTGAACAAGCCATCAAAGAACTCCCTAAGAAAAAATCCCCAGGTCCAGATGGATTCACAAATGAATTCTATCAAACATTCAAAGAACAACTAATCCCAATATTATACAAACTATTTGACAGAATAAGCAAAGAAGGAGTTCTACCAAATTCATTGTATGACACAAATATGGTACTGATTCCAAAGCCAGGCAGGCCAAAAACAGAGAAAGAAAACTATATACCAATCTCCTTAATGAATATAGATGCAAAAATATTAAATAAGATACTAGCAAAAAGACTCCAGCAAGTCATCACAAGAGTTATTCATTATGATCAGGTGGGATTCATACCAGGAATTCAAGGATGGTTCAACATTAGGAAAACATCCACATAATTGACCATACTAACAAGCAAACTGACAAAAATCACATGATTATCTCAATAGATGCAGAAAAAGCCTTTTATAAAATACAACACCCATTTCTATTGAAAACACTAGAAAGTATAGGACTAGAAGGGCCTTTCCTAAAAATAATAAACAGTATATATTTAAAACCATCAACAAACATCATCTGCAATGGGGATAAACTAGAAGCCTTCCCAATGAGATCAGGAGTGAAACAAGGATGCCCATTATCTCCTCTATTATTTAACATTGTACTAAAATCACTAGCTGTAGCAATTAGAGAAGAAAAAGAAATTGAAGGTATTAAAATAGGCAATGAGGAGACCAAGCTATCACTCTTTGCAGATATGATGGTCTACTTAATGAATCCTAGAAAATCAAGTAAAAAGCTAGTAGAAATAATCAACAACTTTTGCAAAGTTGCAGCATACAAATAAACCTACACAAGTCATCAGCATTTCTCTATCTCTCCAACCCATCTCAGCAGCAAGAATTAGAAAGTGTAATTCCATTTAAAATTACTATTGTGCTCAAAAGAACAATAATGTGGAGGAATTCCATGGGGACTGGAACAACCTCCAGGAAGTGATGCAGAGAGAGAGGAGCAGAACCAGCAAAACATTGTACACAGAGACTGATACAGTACGGTACAATCGAATGTAATGGACTTCTCCATTAGTGGCAATGCAATGTCCCTGATCAATCTGCAGGGATCTAGGAGAAAAACACTATTCATATTCAGAGGAAGACTTGTGGGAGTAGAAACACAGAAGAAAAACAATTGCTTGTTTACATGGGTCGAGGGGATATGGCTGGGGATGTAGACTCTAAATGAACATCCTGATGCAAACATCAACAACATGGAAATAGGCTCTGATTTACACATGTAAAACCCAGTGGAATTGTGCATGGGCTGTGGGAAAGATGGGTGGGGGGAGGGAGGGAAATATTGTGATTATTGTAACCAAGGAATAATGTTCTAAATTGACTAAATAAATTAATTTAAAAAAGAAAAAATAATGAAAACTGATAAGCGTGTGGTCTAGCATACCCAGCAGTTGCTGATCAACATCCCTTTTTTGGGGCGGGGGGAGAGCAGGGATTTGCTTTCTGTAATTGGTTGCTCTGGTTTGTTGCTTTCTCCCTTTCTGGGGAGAAAAGGAAAGGGGTGTATTTGTAGCTAGCAAAATGATCTGTTTCCTAGTATGCACTTGAACCTTATGAGTATGGTGGTCTTGGAACTTTTCTTCTAAGGCTTTGGACCTGATATTTATACAGGGAGACAAAAGAAGAAAATAATTTAAATTCATCTCTGTAAAAGTATTTGAGATTTTCCATATTAGAATCAAATGAACAATTTATAGAAGCTATTTTTGGTTTTTGACATATTGTAGAATCATAAATTTAGAGCTAGTATGGATCTTAAATGCTATTGAGTCTATTCCACTTATTTTACAGATAAGGTAACTGAGGCAGATAGGTCAAATGACTTCCCCTAACCTTGCCCACTATGTCACTCTTCTTCAAAAAAATTTTAAATCCTAACTTTCTTTCTTAGTAGCAACTTTGACAGAGGACAAGGGCAAGGCAAATGGAGTTAAGTGACTGGTCTAGGGTCACACAGGTAGGAATGAGAAGGAATTTGTACCTAAGTCCTCCCAACTCCAGGCCTGGCACTCTATCCACTGCATGACCTAGGTGTCCCCTCATTTGGTTTTTAAATCAAGATTTCATCTCAGTAGTCAATATGTATTTCCATTCTCTATATTTGATTAAACTACCTTTTTTTAAAAAAAATAAGTACACACTTTGATTTATCCGACTTATCAAACTGCCATTTGTATAAAGAAGCTTACAAGACTATCATAGGCTAGAACATTTCCTTAACAGAATATGGAGACAAATAAGATATTTAATGGAAATATAAATGAGAAGATAATAGAGAAGATAACAAGTGTAGAAAAATTAGAGTAGAAAGTAGTGTGTGTAAGCAGAGGCAGAAACCAAATGCTACTTAGAGTTTCAGAAGAGAGAGAGAAATCACTTTCTAGGTACAGGGATGGAGGAAGGCTACTTTACTGAGGGAGGAGCATTTGAAATGGATCTTGAAGAAGAGGTAGGATGTGAGATGGCAGAGATAGGAGAAGAATTTGGGCAAAAATTAGCCAGATACCTATAAAGCCTTCTATGTCCCAGGCACTCTGCTAGGCAGCAGGCACACAACTATAAAGAATGAAAGAATTTAAGTTATTACCTCTACAATATGTAAAATTGCTTAAATTTTTTTTTTGGTCATCAAACGTTTATTCCTCAGAGAGAGGTCATGCATTTACTTAGAAATTTTCCATTCTTTTGGATGCATTGATGCTTTGTATTAAAAAAAAAACAAACCCAAACCCTCAAAAGTGGTACCATTTAATAATGGTAAAATTAAGAATATAAAATAAATATAAAGAATGAATAGATAATTATAATTAATAATAGAATTACTACATAATATATAACACAACTTAAGAAAGAAAAATTTTGCAGTTTTAGATAGCTTTTCATGTCAGCCTGATATATTTATATAGTAGAAATCATGTTGTATTTGGATCCAAAATATCAGTGTTCAAATTCAGCTACCAGTTACTAGCTGAGTGACCTTGGGCAAGTCACAGCTTCAATTTCCTCATCTTTAAAATGAAAAGGTTGGAATATATGACTTATGAGGTTCCTTTTAACTCTAACTCTACCATTGGTTAAAGGTACCCTGGAGTCAGTTTGGACTAGTTCCATAGAGCTGATAAATTTTTAATGTGAGAAAATGCAAAATGGTGCTTGTTTTTATCATTTTGTTTATTGGGTTTAGACTTAAGGAGAAAATGTCAATAAAGTCAATTAAATATGCAGATTTTCTCATAAAACACTCACTACCTATGATCCTACTATGTACCTTTAAGTTTTGGGTTGCAATAAAAATTCCTTCCTTTTTGTGTTATTTGTTGTTTAGGTTATTTCCTATTTATCTAACATCCATGTATTCCTGCTTTGTGCAAAGCTCTATGTCAGGGATACAAAAATAAAAACAATATGATAAAATGCCTGCCTCCCAAAAGAAAATTCTATTCAAAATAACTTTGGGTGACTCTCAATCCATAAATAAGTATAATATAAAAGAGAAGATAGAAAGACATGTTTAAGAATAATTCAAAAAGAGAGAAAAGATCTACTGTGAGGGATCGAGAAAGGCTCCATGAAGGAAGTAGAATTTGAGCTGCCTCTTAAGTAATAGATAAGGTTGATTTTATTTAATTACCTTTATTATTATGAACTTAATAAATGCAGATATTTCAATGTACAATGAAAACGAAAAATCAGTTTCTTATATAGCTCAGATATCAGATCCTTATCAAATAAATTTTTCTCCAAATTTTTTCCTGATAACCAGTTCCTATCTAATTCTAGCTTTGTTGATTTTGTTTGTGCAGAAACTTCAATTTTATGTAATCAAAATTACATAAATTTTATCTTCTGTTTTATCCTCTCAGTTCCTTATTTGGTCAAGAACTCTTCCTCTAAGCACAATTGTGAAAGGTATCTCCTTCCCTCCTTTTATAATTTGTTTATAATGTGATCTTATATATATAAATCTTGTATTCATATTTAGATTATTGTGGGATATGATGGGAGATGTTGGGCTAAACCTAAATTCCTCCGAACTGCTTTTTATCTTTTCCAACAATTTCTATGTAGTAATGATTGGTTACTCCTGAGTCATATGTCCCTAATTTTTTCTATTGAACTTCTTCCCTTTTTAAACTCATTCCAAATAGTTTTGGTTACTTCTTTGTAACAATCTGAGATCTAATATTACTAGATCTCTGCACATCTTTTTCATTATTTACTTTGAGATTTTTCATCTTTCTTTCCTCCAGATGAATTCTGTTATATTAATGCTATTTATTGTAGTTTGAGGCATGTTTGTTCTAGCACCCAAGGGTCAAACACATGTCCTATACATCACGTGTGCCCCACAATTCTCCCGAGTATGACCTGTCAAATTAAAATGTAATTGGTAAATATGTAACAAAATAAATAAAAACACAACAAAGCATAGACAATATTAATATATAGTTTTCCTTAGGGATCCTTATGATTTAGTGGACCTCATTTCTACTTGGGTTTGGGACCACTGCTTTAGTATTTCTCAGATAATAATAATACCTCTTGGTTTAATACAGATACTATTTACATATTAGGAAATGGTCCATTTCTTCCTATCCTTTTTAATGTTTTTTTAAAATATGTAAATAGATGCCCAAAATAGATGCCAAAATCCTCTGACTTTTGATCTTATTATTCACAAAGTTTATTATGCATATAGTTTACCTAATATTGAACCACTCTTACATTCCTGGCATAAACCCAGTCCTGTAAGAGTATATAATCATTAAAATATGTTGTTATAAATTTTCTCTAATATCTTATTCAATATTTTTGCATTGATGCTCATTTGAGATATGTCTACAGTTTTCTTTTCCTGCTTAATCCCCTATGATTTAAGTGTATTCATTTCACAGAAGCAGCTTGGTAGGGGACCTTATTTCCTTATTTTTGTGCATTTTTGCAACATTGGAATAAATTCAACCCATTCTTTTATTTAAAAAAAGCAAACCACAATATCCTCTTATGTTCTGTTTTATAACTGATACTAAGGGTCAGTTCTAAGCCATTAAGGTTAAATGAATTGCCCAGGTTCACACAGCTAGGAAGTATCCAAGGCCAGATTTGAACTCAAGTTTTAAAGATAATTGAATGACTGTCTTGTCTTTCTTTTAATACTTTGGCCTGTGGATTTAAAAATTATCCTCGACTTCTTTTCTAAATTTCTTATTTTTGATAATAATTGCCTTGTATTTTTCAGTTTTTTGACTTTTTTGTACATTTTTTCTAGTCTAATGGACACATTGAGGTTCTACATTTCAGGGAAAGTACTTTTTGGGTAAGGTGTTCTATTGCAAGCTAATTATTATCTTTTCAATTTTTTCCTCCCCAATTCTCATTTCACTTCTAATTTAACTTAAACATTTTTTTGTTTTTATTTTTACCAATTACATGTATATATATGCATATCTATCTATATCTATATCTATATCTATATCTATATCTATATCTATATAGTTTTTTTCTAGCCACTCTTATTTTCATTGGGCCAAACCATTTTTTCCTCTGAGACTTTAATTGTAATTGTTACAGGATTTCTCTCTTTTTTTGTATTACTTCTTGGCTTTTCTTAATTAATAGTGTTTACTCATTGTTTTTTGTGTTTCTTCTCCCACCCCCATGATTTCATATTTTTAAGCTTTGGTTCCTGGTTGGGATTTTGTGCTCAGGTCAATCCTTTCTCAGCTTCTTGAATGGGTTAGGTGTGTAGAGTTTTGACCTTTCCTCTCTTGGGTCTGGATGATGATGTCACTGCTGGTTTTATTCCAGGGGTAACAGTTGATATACGGCCCCAAGACTTTTTTATTTATTTATTTATTTTTGCCAAATGGTAAACAATTGTGTTTGACTAGAGCAGAGAGCATGTGAGGAGGAATGGGGGGAAATGATCAGAAAAATAGGAGATCACAATATTCTAGTGTTCCTTGAATGCCAGACTAGAAGTCTGAACTCCAGCTAACAGGGAACCACTGGATTTTTTTTTTAAAAAGCAAGTATTTAGTATAATCTACCTGTGATTTAGGAAAATTAAACTCAGATGAAAGAAGAGATGGGAGATGAGAAGACCAGTTAGCTTCAATCTTCCATTGCAAAAGTAGAGATAAAAGTAAGAGATAATGAGATCCTCAATCAGAAAGGTGGCACTGAGGATGGAAAGGAGATATTGTGCAGGAAGAACCTACAGGAGCAGGAACTTGAATGATTTTCCTGTGAGTGCAGAACACAGTACGGATAAGAGTGATGAGAAATTTCAAAGATTCTGCAACTGATTAGATATGGACTCTGAAGGAGAGTGAAGGGTCAAGAATGTATCAGACATCACCATCCCAAATGGCTGGAAGGATAATGGAAAAAGAGTTGGGGGAAATAAGTTCTGTTTCTGACTTAATGACTTATGGATTGATTAGATATAAGGTGAAATCGAGAAGGAGAAATCACAGATGATTTGAAGATTTGTATATTGAATGCGATAATGAAGGCAAGTCAGGAAAAAGAACAGACTTGTAGGGCAAAATAAGAAGATAGCTTATTTAAGGATCCATGCTCAATTTTCAGATGAAGGACACTCAGGTAAAGATTCAGGCTTAGAATATTAAAGGTTTTTAAAAAACAGGCTGGAGCTAGAGACCTAAATTGGTAGTGATCTGTATAGGGATGATAGTTGAAGAGATGGAAGTGGATAAGATCTCCAAAGAAAGTCATATTGAAAAGAAAGAAGTCCATGACCTGGAGGCAGGTGAATTAATGAAGCAAAGTGAACAGTTGTATAACTGGTAAAAGAATTATAGATAGTAGCACATTGTCCCTAAAGCTGAAGGAGTAGAGAATATCAAGAAGAGAGAGGTCAGTGGCAACAAATGCAAAATACACATCTTGAAAGAAAAAGGTCCTGCTTTGTCTAGAGGTAACTTTTGAGAGGAGTTTCTTTAGAGGCATTGGAGGAGATTGCATAGACTTGAACAGATGTTTCCTAATTGGAGATTATTCTTTAGAGATGTTTGTTACTGAAAATTTGTTAGGAGAAGTATTGGTAGATAGTTCTAAAGGGTAGAAAGAACAAAGGAAGGGTTCTTAGAACTAGAGAAACCTGAGCATCAACATCTAAAAGAAGTTGGTAGAGGAGGTGACTGAAGCTGCCTGAGAGAGGGAAAGGAGCATGGTGCTGGGGAAGACAAGAGAAGATAGGATTAAGGGACAAGTAAGTGGCTTAACCTTGACCAAGAGTAAGGATACTATTTCATCTGACATGGGTGGGAAGAAGACAAATGTAGACATTGAAAAGTTTTGAGATATTAAAGTTGGGGAATTGAGGGAGCTCATGTCAGCTGGAGCCTGAAGACTATTTGACCCTGAGGCTCAATAATTTGTTCTCATACTGTGAACTATTTTCTAGGTTTGTCAAAATAGTGACCTCGGCTGCCTATGACTCCTATTATTCTTTTTGTTGTGTTCTTTGACTTAATCATTTCTTCTGGGTATCCTAGACTCTGGATTTGTAAATTGTCTACATTTATTTTTGTTGTTTTGCAAGATCTTATCCTTTGTGTCTCTTGATTCCCCTAAACTCAGCCAGACCCCTGATGTCAGTGAATACTTAGTAAACTTGGCTTCCTTAAACATAAACACTATTGCCAGCTGTTGAAGCAGTTTCCCCTATTTCCCACATACATTTCTTTGGTTGATCCTGTTGCTCCATGGCAGAGTAACTGCTGCTTTCTGTGGAAGGACTAGGCTGGGGTTGACTCTTCCCTTTCTCATAGCTGAGGAGATTATGGGATGTTACCTTCTAGACACACTGAAGTTCACTTTATGGTGAGCCATTTATGGTTGGCTGCATTCAATTCCAGGTCAGGCTTGTGTCCTTTGAAGCATAATTTTTCACATTGTATGGTGCTAGACCCCTTAAAACTAGCCTCCTTTGGAAGGTAGAGATTCTGGGAAGGTGTGGCTGTCATATTCATCCTAGAATTGTTAACCCTAGGATGAAATGAGAATGGACATTATTTCCAAGAAAGCAGTCAAAGGGTCCACTTGCCAGTGATAGAGCCTGAAAATCTAAGGGTACAAAATCATTTGCTACAGATGGAGGAGCTAGTGAGACATGACCAAACCGAAGCTGCTAAAAAGATAGGTTATTCGTTTTTTGTTCAAAGATCTCAGGCCCCTCTTCCTAAACCCCAAAGACTTTGGCGTCATTCTGGGTTGATATCATAAATCACCTTCTCCAACTTGATGAAGTATCTCTTGGGCAGATAATTGATATTAAAGGCTTTTCAGCCATTTTGGAGATATTCATCTCTGTTTGCCTTGGATGGTAGATGGTCGAAAGAATGGTTTGGGGATCAGAAACTTGTGTCTTGCCCAGAGATTGCTAGGAATATAGGCAAAGTATGTTTCATAATAATACTGGGTTTTCCCATCTTAAATAGTTCCCCTTTCCTGTCTAGAGAAAAGATGGATGGTGTCATTAATTTTGGAGCAGACTCTTTAGAGGAGTTACCTACAGTACTGAGGTGAATCATTCCAGTGACTTGTTTGATATGGTTTTGCCTACAAAAACATTTTTTAATGACATTCATTTGTAAATGGGAAAACTTTTTTTGAAATGGAGTGGAGAAAAGTTTTAACAGTATTCAGAACAAAACAAATGGGGGCAAAACAAGAGGAAGCTGCCCGTATTAGACCAGTGCTTTAAGCAATAGGACAGACCAATCTGTTGGTGGTTTGCCTTTTCTTTTACATTTTATCCCAGTAGCTAAATTGTCTGATCCCCAACTATGCAAATCCCTCTAAATTTTGGCTCCTTGGACAATACCTTAATATGTCCTCTTCTAGTTTTGATTCAGTTTTCTGACATGATTCTTCAATTCAAGCTTATCTCTTTATTGGCTTTCACACATACTATCTTCATTGCTTAATTCATGAAATGAGGTAATGTTTTCAAAAGCATTCTGTAAACTGTAAAACTTTATATGCATGCAAGATGGTATTATTGTTCTCTCATTCATTCATTTATCATCTTTTTGTACTCTCAGTTATGACCTCATTGGGCAAATCAAACTGCTCTGTCCAAAGTTACCAACTCTCTTTTAACTGTCCAAGGTGCTAGTTTTCTCTTAGTCCTTCCCCATCTTGGTTATTCTGTTGCATTTGACCTTGTTGACTAATGTGTACAGGTGACATTTTCCTCTCTGGGGTTTTGTGACACTCTTCTCTTGGCTCTCTTCCTACCTCTCTGTTTCATTCTTCTCAGTCTCCTTTGTTGACTTATCATCCATGTTGTGACCCCTAACTGTGTGTATTCTCCAAGACCATCCTGGGCCTTTTCCCTCTTTTCTCTATATCCTTTCTTTCTGGTTGATTTTACAAGCTGCCTGTAAGAGTAGAGAATGAGAGTCAGATTTAAGTGATAGTACAGGGAAGGAAATAAGCATTCATATAGCTGCTTCTGGTTGGTCTTCAGTGACCTCTCTTTCTGTAGCAGATTATTTTGCAATTTTACATGGCTAGAAATGTCTATGTCTGTCAGCCACAGACCTGCACTTAGAGAAGGAAAGAGAAAGGTTGAAGAAAGCAGCCAGAGACTCAAGGTCCAATCTCATGCCCAACCAGAAAAGCATATATTTGGTTGTTATTTGCTTGTGCTGCAATTGAGTTAGAACAGAAATCTCCTGACGAGTTTGATAGGATTCCAAGAGAGAGGTCTTAGAAAAGAATCCCCAAAGAGACAGAACAGTAAAGTTGTTTTTATAAGCTAAATGTTGGGAGGAAGACACTTCCCCCATAAGAAGTCTATTCTCTTGAAACTCAGTTACCTTTAGTGCATTCCCAATATTCATTGGGATTTAAGCAGGAGCTCCTTTTTTCATTAATGCAGGAAACATGTCTAGTTCCGTGGTGCCTGAGTGCTTCCTATTCTCATCTTTTAAGGACAAATAGAATTAAAGTATGCAGGAAGAATTAATAGGCAAATAGCTCAGATACATCAATTCAATAAAAACCTCATTCTTGTCATATTTAACTTCCTGGTTGATTCTCTCAGTTTGGTTTATTTTTATTTCATTCTATCTTAAAATATCTAAGATTATGCATTTTTTAGGCATATACCTTCAGATGTTTAGTGATCATGTGATTTTCTACTAAAGTCGATTGAGAGACAGGTTCTCAAATTGAGGGGAAGGAAGAACATATTGGTTTCTTTACAGCCTCTCTCCCAAGGATAATTATGAAGTCATTTGTCCCTCTTTTTTTCCCCAGACGAATATGAATATGTAATTTCCTTAAATGGATAAAGATGGGGTGGAATAGCAGGATCAGATAGAACTTTATTTTGGGGAGAGAAAGGGAAATGTATGAGATAAGAAGTAGGAAGGTAGCTGCTGTTTCAGAATAGATGAGGAGAGTTTGCTTTCATGAAATTAAGGGGTGATAGAGGAAACATTATATGAAAAGTCAAGACAGCGTTCTCGCCTATATAATCTGATATCAAGGAGAGAAGAGAGTGTTCAGATGGTCACAGAGGAATGTATGAATCAAATTGAGGCAAGAGAGATGATTGATTGATCTCCAAAGCTGTTTTCATCCAAGATCTGCTCTTGGAATTTCACACGTGTCACACCCTTGCCCTTTTGTATTTCCTAAGGTGGTTCGGGTGAAAGTGGGACAATAAAGTTCTTAAATACTTTAGCAATATCCATTACATACAATTAATGAACTACGTACAAATGAGTCTCATATTTTCCTTCAAAAGTTTCAGCAGGTCTCTCTAATTTGAGTTCATATTGCTTCAAAAGTAACAAAACTGCATTTGGTTTTAAAAATTTAATTCCATTCGTTCATTACTTAAGAATGTCCTTTGCCCCAAATTAATAGGGTATTTTTGTTTTTTTACTGTGATTACTATTTCTTCGAAGTCTAGTTTCTATTGATCCCATCAAGGACCCCGGTCAGCATCTCTCCACATAGGTGGTAAACCCTGAATAAAAGTTGCTGATCATGCTGTTTATTTTAACAGTTGGTTAATACAAATGGTCTTGCTTTAGTGTTCTTTGATGAGCCAAACTGGCTGAAAGTTACTGCAACACTCAGCTAAGAGAACCTTTCATCAGCCTAGTGAGCCATGTTTGGTATGCCATCCAAAGACATGCCTAGCATCTCATTGACCTTTCTGTCTAGGTAAGACCTGTTGGAGTCTCATCCTCATGTCTTAACCCAGATTACATCTGCCAGAAACGTAGCCAGCGACCCACCTTTCCACCTTTTAAGAGGGAGCATAACTAACACACAGCCCCAGTTTGTTCCAGTAACTTGGGAACCACTGTACAAAAGCTTTGGGCACCATTCATGCAGCGTTTCAGCTGAGTTTACTTTTCACATAAATAAAGGTCTGCAGAGTAGAGGACCGTCCTCCAAGACAGTGAACAATTTTACACCCCATTAAGTCCATTTTTCCAACTTGTACACAAGTGGCAATTGTACAAGTCAAAGACAGAGTGGGTGAACAAATCCTTGTTCCTAGACAAAATGTCCCAGGGAGGTTTTATTCATTTTGGGGGGTGGTGGTGGAATTAAGTGACATTTTCCAAGGAAAGATTGGAGATTGAAGTGAAGCTTTCCAGAGGGAGAAATCGTACTTTTGTTCTGACTTTTTGTGCAAGTTTTAATGCTTCTGTTTATTCTTCAGCTCAGTAAAAGAGATCCTTCCCATGATCACCAAAGCAGCCTCTGGTACATATGCTACCTATTATATTTAGATATTTAGATCACCTTCTTAGAGCACCACACGTACAAATGAAGGCAAATGTTTGTACTTTTATAGCTCTGAAAATGCTTTGTAATGACCACCAAGGGTTTTTGATTATTAGTTTAGCAAATGTTTGAATTCTCATAAAATTTCCTTCCTTTGGAAGCAGCCTTTATTTTTCAAGCATTTAAAAAATTCATGCACACTTTGTAGGAAACTACCCCCTACCCCCAAAGTATTGGTTACCACTGAAAAGGGGGAGGGAGTATGTAGTCATTGTTTCTGTGTAACTTTATATTAGATCTACGTAGTAGACTATTTATAAAAAGTAGAGGATGTGGTTAGGAATTTTCTTATTTCTCCATATGCAGCCCCATTTTCAGTCAATTTGAAAACCTTTTGGTTTTATTTTGACTTTTCATTTTCCATTTAATAGAAACATCACAGGCCCATTCAATGACACTGTTTTCTTGTGTGGTAGGAACTTATTTTATTTCTGTCTAGTAACTTGGCAGAGTCTTCTGCTATGCTTTTTTAATAGCAAAAATCATCATGACAGATACTGTTAGGAGACATCACTACAAGTTACTGAGGAATGAACTAAAGGGTTTATCTGTGGGACCTTTGAAACAACCAAGTGTCTACGATGATAGAGATGAAAGAGCTTTGGCTGGTCCCTTCACTTTCTTCTTCCACTGGCCTTCAGCCTACATGATCCCATGAGTGGCTGCCATTTTACACTGTCCCTACAGTAGGTTTTTGGAAACCTGTGTAGGGATTACTATCATCCTCAGAGAGCTCTAAACAATCAATTTTTATTAAATGAGTCTAGCCAGGACTAAATTCAGTAATTCATTGACTGTGCCTATCTATTTATTGGAAAAGAGTAGAAATACCCGTTTCCCTTTGGGGTTTAGCCTTGATGCATCCAATTCACTATAATTTCAGGCAAGTTGCTTTTCCTTGGACATCAGTTTTATCCTCATAAAATGAGGGGTTTGGATTATGATAGAAGATTCCTTCTAACTGTAATATTCTATGACTAAATTCTAGGAGTTTGTAAGATACAGGGATTCTTAACTGGGGTTTGTGAACTTAAAAAAATTGATAACTATTTTATTATAATTGTTATCTTTTATACTACTCTGCATTTTGTTTTATACATTTAAAAACATTATTCTGAGAAGGAATACATCAGACTGTCAAAGGGTTCCATGGCATAAAAAAGGTTAAGACTCATCATCATCTTCCTTTTCCTCCTCCTTCCCTTCTTTCTCCTCCTCTCTCCACTCCCCCTCTTCCTCTCCCTCCTTCCTTTAAATATACTCATACACACCCTATTGATCTCTCTGGTTGGCAAAGCTCTCCGTTTTTATAGGATTATAGATCTATATATGGAATAATAGGACTAGCCCTTTCTCTTCTTGTTGGCTTTATCTCTTTTTATCCTTGGCCAAACCTCAGAACTGCCTTTTCTCTTTTTATTTCCTACTTGTGTGCTGCTGGAAGTCACACAAACATGACAACTCTATTAATTCATGTTATCTATTTCAGTTGGGTGCTCTCTGCAGCAAGGCAATACTTTTATTACTTCTGATCATTGAAGTACTGAAGCATAATTTAAATACCTTCAAGAAGGAGTATGAATCCTTCAATCTGGACTCATCCATATTCTGTCTCTTAATCTTAAAATTTGGGGGTAAACCATTTATTAGTTAACATTAGATCACTTCCTGGCTGGAGGGGTGGCACAGTGGATAGAGTGCTGGACCTGATTTCAAATTGGGCATTTACTAACTATATAGGACCCTGGTAGAGTCACTTAACTATTTGTCTCAGTTTTGTCATCTGTTGAATGGGGATAATAATCACATGATTATTATGAGGATCAAGTGAATCAAGGATAAAGTGCTTAGCCCAATGCCTAGAATATAGTAAATTCTCTATAAATATTAGTTATGATCATCATTATTTCTAAACTATGTTACTCCAGATATTATCCTTAACCAGTTCCCACTGTATTGAGTCACTGCATCCTGATAGGTGAGTATTCACATTATATTGAGGTTTAGTATTGCTCAGAATTGGTTTCTATATCACTTTCCAGCCATTTCCAGATCATGCTGCCTCCACTCTGGTCATCTTTAGACAGCTGTCATCAAATGTCCTCCGAACCACCTAGTATCGGATGCTGCTTTCATCTTATCTTGCCTAGAACTAAGCTTTAGATTCACCTCTCTGCTCCTTCCCAGATATTTCTGAACCATGTTGCCTGGCATATTTGTCTCCCTCTTATTTTCCCCCTCCTCCCTTTAATTCTCCTTTATGTACTCTCTTCCCCTATTAGAATGTAAACTCATTAAGGGCAAGACACTATTTTTCTTGTTACTAATCTTTACCCCCAGCCCATAGTACAGTTTCTAGAACATAGTCAGAAAAACAAATTCTTTATCATTTATAGATTTTCCTTCTATCTTAACTACATTTAAGAGACAGAGTCATTGACTAGTCCCTTTTTCTGGATGCCAACTTATAGGTGTCTCTACTCGAGGTCTTTATGGGAAGTCCCAAAGAGTCAAGGGCTCTAATTTTAAAAAGCACGAGAGGAATGTACATTTCTTCCTCTGTCTTTTTTTTTAAACCCGTTTTTGTTCTTTTAAAAACTCTGAACTTGGAAGAGACTGACAAACAAGACATTTCCACATACAAAGAACAGAAAGACTATGGCATGTGAAATCACAAACCTTTTTAATGTACAGTTTATTTTTTTAAAGTATAGAATAGGGGCAGCTAGTGGCTTAATGGAAATGGACAGAGTATCAGGTTTATAGATAAGAGATCCTGGGTTCAAATTTGGCCTCAGATACTTACTAGCTATTTGACCCTGGGGAAGTTACTTAACCCTGTTCTTCATCTGTCAAATGAGCTTCTCCAGTATCTCTGTCAAGAAAATCTCAAGTGGAGCCACAAAAAGTAAGATGTGACTGAACAACAAAAATTAGTGGCATAACTGGGTCAAAAATATGCCCAATTTAAGTACTTTCTAAAGATAGGTCCAAATTGTTTACAGAATGGTTACATTAGCTCATAGCTCCTTTAACATTAACATAAATATAACATTTAACATTAAACATCCTTTAACATATTATTAACATAACTCTATCCATTGTCAGAAATGCCAGTAATTATTCTTTTCCTTTTCCTTTTTTGTTATCTTTCCTAATTTGATGGGTATGAGGCAGAATCTCAGAGTTATTTTAATATGCTTTTCTCTGATTATTATTGATTTGCAGTATTTTTTCCCCAATTGAGTTGTTGATAGCTTGGTTTTCTTCTCTTGAGAACTATTTTCTATAATTTGACAATTTAGCTATGGGTGAATGGCTCTTGTACTTATCTATTTGAAGTCATTCTCTATCTGTCTTGAATTACAGATATTTATCAAAGCAACTTGCCACAAAGATTTTTTTCCCCACAGCTGTTTACTTTCTTGGGACAGCCAGGTAGCACAGTGGATAGAGCACCAAACCTGGAGTTGGGAGGACATAGGTTCAAATCTGGTCTCAAATTCTTCCTAGATGAATAACCCTGGGCAAGTCACTTTAACCCCAATTGCTTAGTCCTCCCTACTATTCTTCTGTTTTAGAATTGTTACTAAGACAGAAAAATGTAAAGGTCAAAATCAAACCAAACCAAACCAAACCAAAACGGTTAATCTTCTCATTTTAATGGCATTGATTTGTTTTTATAGAAAATTAAATTTTATATGTTAAAATTATTCATTTTATCTCCCATTATCCCTTTCTTTTGTTTGGCCAAGAACTTTTCTTCTATCAGTAGTAGTAGTGAAAAGTTTCTCCTTCCTGGTTCCTCTATTCAATTTAAGACATGCTCCTTTATATCTAAGCCATTTATCTATTTGGATTTGTTGTGGTATGTGGTGTGAAGTGTTAATCTAAATTCAATTTCTGCCACTCCTTCCCATTTTTCCCAGCAGTTTTTTTTTTCATGTCTTTATCCCAGAGATCTTTGGATTTATTAAACATTATACTTCTGTTTGCTTGCTTCTCTGTTTTATAATAAATCTCATGCAATGTTCAACTTTTCTGTTTTTAATCAATATGAATAATTTTTAGTGATGATTTTTTAAAAAATAAGGCTTGAGATCTAGTATTGCCAGGATCAAACAATTGTTTAATTGTTTCAATCTTTCAGTGAGATTTTGACCTTTTGTTTCTTGAGAAGAATATTGTTAATATTTTTTCTCTCCTCATAAAGCAACCTTTTGGTAGTTTTGATTAATATTACACTAAGTAAATTAATTTAATTTAGGTTTTACTATATTAGTATATTATAACTATGAGTACATAATCCTTTCACTTACTTGGGACTGTATTTTTATGAGGGTTTTATAGTTGTATTTGTGAAGTTCTTTTAATAAAGATAGGCACAATCTCATCAATATTTGATACATTCTATAGTTTTTTTCCTTCCTACTTGGTTATTTTGGTTAATAAAGCAGAAAAACTATATTAGTTAATTTATATGCTTCTGTTTTCCTGAAATAGCTTTTTTTTCAAAACATTTTTGTTTAAATCTCTAGAATTCTCTAAGCAGACCATTTCATCTGCAAAAAGTAATGCTTTCCCCCCCTCCTTTGCCTCTGTTTATTCCCTCAGTTTCTTTTCTTGTTTTGATATAGGTAGAATTTTTAGAATTATATAAAATAACAGCAGTGCTCTTGGACATCATTGTTCTATATCTGATCTAAATGGAAAGGCCTCTAGAATTTTTTTCCCATTGCACATAATGATGACTCTTGACTTTAAATAGATACTGTTTATCCTATTAAGGAAAGATTAATTTATTATTATTTTCAATATTTTTTTTTCAGTTAAGATGGGTATGTTTTTCTGAAAAGCTTTTTTCTGTATCTATATTATTGCAATTTTATTTATTTTTTTATTTATAGTATTTCCTAATACTGGATAAACTCTGCCTTTAAGCTATACAGCCAAATTGGTCATAATGTATGACCTTTAAATGTGTTGCTGGAATCTCTATGCTAATTTTATTCAGTATTTTTGAATTTACATTCCTCATGGATATTAGTCTACAGTTTTGTTTTTCCTTTTTGTCTCTACTGATTTAGTATAAGACTATCATACAAGTCTTGTATTGCAGAAGGAATTTCACAACATTCTTTTACCAAACTTATGTAATATTAGAATTGATTGTTTTTTGAGGATTTGATGGAAATCATTTGTAAATCCATCTTATTAAGGATATTTTTTCCCTTTCAAATATTTATTTATGCCTTATTCGATTTCTTCATCTATGATTGGGTTATTTAATTCTCCATTTCTTGTTCTGTTATTGTGGGCATTTAATATTTTTTTGAAAATATTAATCTCTCATTTAAATTATTAATTTATTGTCAAATAATTAAGCAAGAGGGTTTCTTTTAATTTCTTTAGTGCTCACTTTGGCAGCAAATATACTACTTCTTTATTTGTTCTGAATTTTCCTTTTTATTTTTGGTAATCATCAACTTTATTTTCCTCTCTCTTTTAAAAATAAGACTAGTTAATAGTTTATTTGATTAGTTTTTTTAACCTCGCTCCTACTTATACTTATAATTTCAGCGTATTTCCTTTTAATTTAAGATTTTTTAGATTATAGAATTTTTGCTTTTATGTTTTATCTTTTTGATTATTTTTTAAAAAAACCTTAGACCTTACTTGTTATCAATTTAGTGTTTTTTTTCTTTCAATTTAAAAATCTCTTTGATTTATAGAATTTTTATTTTGGTAGGAATCTGTTTTTTGCTTTTCTAGTTTTTTTTATTATATACCAAATACATTCATCTTTTGCACAATAAAAATGTTTGTATATATAATATACATGTATATTATATATATGTATACATACATACATACATACATACATACATATAATATATATAAACTTTCTCTGAAAGAGTGCTTTAGGTACATTTTAAAAATTTTGCTATTTCATGCTATTGTTGCCATTTTCTTTGAAATTATCTGTTTATAAGATTTGTTGTTTGATCAATGAATTTTTTAGGATCAAATTATTCTCCATTTCAGTTCAATTGCTGTCTTCAAAGGACTTTTAATTAGAATAGTTTTTATTTCATCAAGTTAATTAAAATATGTATTTAATATTTTTGCCTTTAAGAATTTGTTCAGAGAGGCTTTTATCCCTTATATGTTCATTTTTTTTAAAGTTCCATGTAATACATATATAGAAATATTCCTTGTTATTCCCATTTAGCTACCTTAGGGTAACTAACTTTTCTAAAATTCGACTAAAGTACTTAACTTCTTCCTTTTTAGCTTAGATTTGTGTGAGACTGAATAAGGAATGTCGTTTTAGTTGACTTTTATTTCTCACTGCAATCCAATTAATTTTTACTCTAAGTACTTAGATTCCATACCATTTAATACATATAAGTATCCATATTATTTCAGTATTGAAAGTGATGTTTCTAAGCATAATGTAATTTTGATGTCCAGCTCATTTAAAATGCTACTTTAATTATTCAAAATCATAACTATCTCCAGTTCTTTGCATTTACCTGACACATAATAATTTTTTCTTTAGTCTCCCATTTTAAATTTGTTTGAATTTTTGTTTCAGGTGTGTTTCTTTTAAATGATGTTTTATTGAATTCTGCATTCCAATTCATTTTGCTATTCTTTTTCATATTTTGGATGAGTAAATTCCATTGATAATTATAATAATGATTTAAAATTATTTTTCCCTCTGTCATATCCATATCTTCTTATTCTCTCTTCCTCTAAAGCCTCTGCCTCTCTCTCTCTCTCTTTTTCTCTCACTCTCTCTCTTTTAACAAAGAATAAGGTAATGGAAGAATAGAAGTAATCAACATTAGTGATCTGTATTTAAAGTAATTTACTTCTCCTTCATTGTCCCTCCTCTCTTCTCTTCATTTTGAGCCTGATAATTGGTTTTTAACCTTTCTTTCTTTCCTTTTCATCCTCCTTTATGGAGTTTAAGTTTATTTTGATTTTGATTGTTGTGTTCTTGATTCTACTCTCTTTTGGGTCAAGTGATGGAGAGAGACCCAAGAGAGTAGAATCAAGAATACAAAAATCAAAATTAAAATAAACTTAAACTCTTAGTCTTCCCTATCTTAAAGACAAAACTTAGGACCATAAAAATAGAACAAAACCACTCCCAGACTCTTGCACATATTAAAGTTCTATTTATTTCTCCTTCTGTTAGAGGGTAAGCACTACATTATTGTCTAATCCTCTTCCACTTGCTTAAACGTTTTTACCTTCGTGTATTTCTCTTGATTCTTTTAGTTGCATTTATAAGCTTTTACTTAGATCTGCTTTCCCCCCTTCCCTTAGTAGGATTATATTCAGTTTTTCTGGGTCAGTTATTCTTAGTTGTAAGCCTTTGTTTTTTGTCTTTTGGAATGGCACATATATGCCATTATTTTCTTTCTTTTGTAGTAGCTATTGTTAAGTTTTTGTTTTGTTTTTATCCCCATTGTGATTCCTTGGTACTTGGATTTTTTCTTTCTGGCTGATTGCAGTGTTTTCTCTTTGACATAGAAATTCTAGATTTTGTTGACAATCCTGTGTTTTATTTCGAAGAGGTAACTGGTGGATTCTTTTTCATTTTTACTTTGCCCTCTGTTTCAATAGATCTGGGTGGTTTTAAATTTATGATTTCTTGATGGTATTAAGGCTTTTAAAAAATACCATTTTTAGGGCATCTCAGGATTTTCCAAATTATCTCTCTTCCATTTTTGTTGTTCAGTTGCTTTGAATAGTAGACACTCTATAGTTTCTTTTATTTTTTCAGTTTTTTAAAAATTTTGTGCTAATACCATTGTCTCATTCAGTCACTGATTTCTATTTCCTCCCTTCTAATTTTCAGGGAATCTGTGCCTTGCATAAGGTTTTCTACCTTCTATGCTAAGCTATTTATTGACTTTCAAATCACACCCTATAGAGCATTCATGCCACTTTTTATCTCTTGATTAATTTCTTCCAGGTACTCTTGTTTTCCTTGTGACCAAGCCATTTTCCCCCTTCTGATACTCTTCTAAAGACCATTGTTGTGCCTTTCTCTTTGAGGTTTGTCTCTTGGGCATCACTGGATCCATAATGTTTCTTGATAACATTTAGTTTATTTGGCTTATTCACATCTCCAACCTCAATTCCTGATTTGGAACTTTGGGCCATGGCGGAGTGCTGCTTGAGCTCTGTTTGGCTTGACCTGAATTTCCTAAATTCCTGAGTTGGCTTCCACTTTCCTTTGTGTGTTTGTGCTCTGAGCACTAGCCCATTACAGGGTTCTCCAGATCCCCTGAATCTGAGAGCTTTAATTTTTAGGGATTTCTGGAGCATTTCACACCAGAATGGTACAAACTTCCAGTGCCTATGGGGCACCCAGACCTGAGCACCCCGAGCTTCCAGCCTCATCCCTAGGGCCAGAGCAATCAGAATGATGCCAGTTTTTGGCCACCTAGGAGTTTCTTCACCCAAGCATCCCTGCCGTTCTCTCCCTAATGTAGGTATAGATTACTATAGTTTCAAGAGCCCCTGCAGTGTCTCTACTCCAGGTTGATGAACTTTAGGCTTGTAAACCTGCATTTGCACTTGCTGCTTTAGAGCTTTCTGGCTGGGTTTTTTGGTGCATGCCTGGACTGCATGGAGGCACTTACTGTAGTTTTCTTTTGGATTTATTGGTCATGATTCAATTTGGTGATCTCTTTTTAGATCTTTGCTAGAATACATTTATGAAAGTCAGCTTCCTTTGCAACTGAATCACCAACTCTCCTCTCTAGAAATCCATCTTTGTCTTCCTTCCTGCCTATGTCCCAAAAGGATGAAGGAAATCAACAAGGGCTATTAATATGCTTAAAAAGGTTGTTTCCTTCACTACCTCCCCATAACCACCTATTCTTGTACACCATCAGCCTGTTTCTCAAAGCTGCCCAGAACAGAATGTTTTTCAGTTTCTCGACCTCTTCCTGGATTGGATTCAAGGCTCTAAAGGTGGACAATTTCACTGACCAGTTCAGTTTTTTGGTCACTGCAGATTTTACTTATGTGAAAAAGGCATTAATTGTGGTGCAGTATCCTGATACTCCATTATAAAACTACAGATGAATGGCGGATGATGGCAATGAACACATGGGCTTCCCTACTTGATTGGAATCACACTTTTTGCCTGAGAGATGAAGACTATAACTACTGATTTGAAGAATCTAAAAGGCTTGCTGTTAACAGTGAAGTGGTCTACACATTCTTCTCCCAGCTGCTGCTGTTCACAACACTTTTGACAGCTAAAATATATCACACATTCTCTTGTCCATTTAATGTAAACATTTACTATTTTAAGTGGACTCCAGAATCAAACTTAAATGGGAGGATGCAGACTGATAGCTCAGGGTTGAAGCATAGCAGTAGAGGAAGCAAGATCAAACAGAAGGCTTTCATGGTTTGCAGTATTTTTTTAAACAACCTATTACCAGGAGATGATTTCTTCTGCTGCAGATATTATTTTGAATCAAAGTCTACATTAAAAATATAAAATTACATACATTACATACATACATTAAAAAATATAAAATTACATACATACATCTGTTAGAATGTGAGCCACTTAAGAGTAGGGATTATTTAATTCTCTTTATTTGTATCCCCAGCACCTAGCACAGTACCTGGCAAATAGTACTGACTGTTGTTTTCTTGTTCATATTTGAAGCATCTTCTAAATGAAACCAAAAAAGTCAAATGTCGGTTTTTCTTTTTAAAATGACACAATTGCTGCCTCATTTCCCCTTTATGATAACATCTAAATTGTACTAATTGCTTCTTATTTTCCAATCTTACTTAATTGTTATTTTTTTTTAATTAACCCGTATTTAGTCCTGGTAAAAGTTCTAGGGGTGGTTTGTTATGTTTCTGAATCTGGGTGAAACTTTTCTTAGGATCTCAGAAATTTAAAAAATGTAGAAGATTATATAGAAAAGTCTGGGTCATTTGAAGCCAGTTTGCACCCTGAAAGGAAGAGGCACAAATGAAAACAGGATTCATATTTGTACCATTTCCTGTTTTGCTTAAGTTTTTGCTGCCCTCCACATAAATTCATCAAACTCCTTTCCCAGTGACAATACTTCATTAGATTAGTTTGGTGAGTATTCATGGAGATTTTCATCTTCTGAGTCATAAAATTCTTTTATTCCCTAAAGGATTTCCTGTGTCTGACTGGAATTTCATGTTCTTTGTAGTTTTAGCTGGATTCCTTGAAGCAGTTACTTTCTAAATGGCTGTGTTCTTCAGGGCTGCATGTAATACCTGGGGAGCCGGGTCAGAGATTGACTCCTGTTTTTTAAGAAAATGGATCCCTTTCACTGCCTTAGTCATAGTAATTTTATGCAGAAATTTTTCCTAAGCTTTTTAACCTTTTCCTTTCATGACATATTTTCTCTCATCCCTAGGCAGGTTCCTAGTATTAATCTTCCCTTGCATCTTTAGGTATGTTTTTGTCTATTCCTCTGAATTCACCCCAATGGCTTGCTATTATTGTGTGTTGCTTGTAGACGTATCCCATCAGGTTTTCATCACTCACTTGGTGTAAAGGAAAGGGAGATAGAGTTACGAATATATTGGACCATTTAGCAATTGATGAGAAATGCCTTTGGATATCCTTTTTCCTTCTTCTCTTAGTTCTTTTTGAAGGGGGTTAAAGTCAGGTTAGAGTAGAATACCAGAACCCTTGTGTGTTCTTGTTTGAAAGCTTCAGCAAATTGAAGATGATAATTTTTGACATGTGAGTTCAAGGGCTTTTTCTTTTGTGATTATGGTGAATGTAAGCTCTGCTTATTTAAAGGACTTCATTTACTTCTGTGGATGTTGGAGAGACAATGCAGTCTGTTAATAAATGGCAACTAATCATATGTGAAAGAGAATTAAGTTTAACGATGGAGATGGCATTTTCTTCGTCTGGCTTTGGACAACTAAAGAGTGTGCATCTATTGGTTACACTGGGATGAGGGACTGACTTATTCATGACATTATTGTTGGAAACTCAAGACAAGCATTCACTAATAGTTCTCAGTTGAAAAGTTTTGTCTTATCATGAGATAATAGTTGTAAAGTGTCTGACACATAGTAGGCACTTAATGAGTGTTCCTTCCCTTCTTCCTCTCCCCCTCCTCCATGACACAAGACTCAGATCATATACTAGTGACTTTCTGGCTACTTTTTATGGTATATAGTTTAATAATTCTCCGTTGATAAAAGAAGGGATGATATTTAAAAAGTACAGATGGAGAAAGTCTGTAGCAAAAATAGTGGACTGGCATTTTGCTTGGTAGATTTCTATGTTATTTATTTTGAGAGAAGAAAAAAAACCCCAACAAATTAATTACTTGCCATAGAAATGTCTACAGGCAATATAAATCCTTGGAATGTAGCACACATTATCATTGCATAATCTATATCCATATGCTGTTTACAACAAACTGAAATGTTAGACCCATGAGAAAGGAACCAGATTCCAGTACAGGACAGTTTTTGTAGGAAAGAAAGATGAATGTATTTAATAATCAAAAAAATATTAAAATCTTGATGGTCACAACAAAATAAGAGTGCTGAAATGGGTGTGCGCTAGCCCTCTATGGAATTGAACACAATCATTTCCCTCTTCTCTCTCTAGATCTTCTCAGCTTGCTTCCAAATAAATGAATTTACTTTCCCTCTTAACAAGGTGAAGACAGAAGCAAAGAAGTCTCACTCTGTGACCCTTGATCCCCCTAATGTGGTACCTTAAAGGTCTTCCATCTCCAGTTGTTTCATGTCATTCTCACATGGCGGCAATTCTGAGTTAGTGACTCCGTTGTTTGGATTGGTCTGCTTAGTCAGCCTGCCTGAGCATGGTGTTAATGAGGGCAAAGACATACATTGGAGTCACCATTCAGCCAGTGTCTTCATGCTGAAAAACTCTGTTCCTTGACAAAGCCTCCTCAGAGTGGTCCTGGGTGCAGCTATGAGAAAGGTTCACCTCGTGATGAGACAAGTCCATTAATATCCCCTTCGCTGCCAGTTCAGGAAAGCCATATTCTTATTTGAAGAACAAGACATCCCAGCATGTCCAAGAAGACCCAAGCAGTTTTCTTTGGTTGCTGACAACTGGCAAACCATCAGCAGAATTGTGGGCTGGGAAGAAACTTTGGAGTGCCTTGTTTCCATTCACAGATTCATAGAATTTCTGGGTTAGATCTAACCTCAGAGGGCATTTATTCCAAAGTAGATTGAAATAGGAATTCCTTTTGCTTGAAGGTCTTCAATAAGGGGAGACCATGAAGATGATAGCATCCATAGGAAGCAGTTAGGTGGCTCAGTGGATTGAGAGCCAGGACCAGAGATTTAAGGTCCTGGGTTCAAATTTGGCCTCACATTTCTTAGCTTTGTGATCCTGGACAAGTCACTTCACTCCCATTGCTTAGCCCTTACCACCCTTCTAACAGGAACCAATACTCAGTATTGATGGAAGGTAAGAGTTAAAACAATAGAGCCTAGCTTGCCCTCAGGCTACATAAGGAGTGGAGGGAAAAATGCAGTATTTCTCCAGGAATTCAGATATTTCCTTCTTCCTTTTGGCTAGGTTAATGTCTCTTTAAATTGGCTGCTGGGTTACAACTTTGCAGATATATTTGAAAGGTTATCTTTACCCCTTCAAGCTTCTTCTTGCTGATCTTAACGTCTCTTGAGGGCCAGAGAGCTCCTGCGGGGAATGTCCTTTTGGTCCACCAGGCTACAAGCCATGAGCTTATGACCTCCTTGGAAGCTCCTGTCCGGTTAGGATTTCTCCTATTTGTGACTTTTGCCCTGGGGACAGGGTGAAATTTTGAAATCTTGCAGGCACAGTCCTCCCTACTTCCTGGGCACCCAAGCAGAGGTAGCAGAAACTTTGGCAGACCAATTGAGAGGAAAAATGGTGGCCACACAGAGAGAACACGCCAAAAGAAAGAGATCACTTGACCTTGATCAAATTGTATTACATAGATGTGGAAAGTAAAATCCCTAATGAGCAGCTCTGACAAATATTTGCCAATTATCTCCAGGATGCTTGATTTTGAGTTTCTCAAAGATTTTGTAATTCTAGACTGCCCAGTATTGCCTTTTCTGTGGCTGGGAATAAAAGCATCTACTCCATACCTTGATTTGTGTTCCTAACTTCCTCTTGGGGAAGATCCTTTAGAAAAGTGTCCAAAAAACCCTGTTCTCAGGAGACTTGGAGTGGGGGACAGTTATCAGAAAGTCCTGGGATCCTAGTTTCCCTGCTGAGGAGACAGACACCCCAGAGCACCAATCTCAGGACAAACTTTGAGGGCAAGTAAAGAACAGGGATTGAGGAAGCTCTGCATATTGTCATGCACAGAGAAGGAGACTTGACTTTAAATCCTACCTTGCAGAGAGTGGATAGAACTCTGGATCAGGAGTCAGGGAGACCTGAGTTCAAATCCTGACTCATATACTTACTAGGCAAGTTGCTTAACTTCTGTCTGTCTCAGTTTCCACTATAAAGTGGGGAGAATAACAGCACCTACCTCCCAAGGGTCTTGTGAGGTTCAGATGAAATAGTAGTTGTAAAACATTTAGCATAATGCCTAGTATATAGCAGGTACTTAATAAATATTTCTTCTACTGCCCCCTATTCACACCCTCTCTCTCAACACCTACTATCTGTGTGATCCTGTATGGGGAGCTTCACCTCTTTGGTGTTGTTTCCATATGTGTACAACAAAGGAGAGATTTCTGTATTCTTCCCATTTCTAAATTTTTGAACTCATTGAATACCATTCCTCTTCTTCTTAACTTCCTTTTTTTTCTTCCTTTTTTTTCTGTAGAGGAGCACCATGATCCTTCATGTCACAATTTCAGAGTCACCCTTGATTCTTCAATCTCTCTTAGTCCCAGCACCCAGGTAGTTGCCAGATCTTTGGGATTCTATTTCCATAATATCCTTCACATGTTGCACCCTCCTTTCCACCAATATGGGTGCCTTAGAATTGTCCAAATTTAGACATTAAGCACCTCTTGCTCAGGTGATTGCAATAACTTCCTGTCTTCTTGGCTCCAGGTTCTTCCTCTCCAGGTCACATAAAACACAAGCTTGCACCCTTATAAAGAAGCATCACCTTTCTTGATACCCTCCAGTTGTGAGGGCTCCCCTCCACCAATTACTTTGTATATAATTTGGGTGGAACTTTGGGGCACCTTCTCCCAGGAGATGGTAAGCTCCTTGAGGATTTGATGATAACAACAAAATGCCTCTTTATTTTTGTCTTTGTTTCTGTAGCTCTATCCCGGTGCTTTACTCAAATTGGCTCTTCATTAATGCTTGTTGAATTAACTTTATCCTTCATTTGGTCTTTAGAGGAATGAATGAATGAAAAAGGACTTTATTTAATGTTTATGCCAGGCACAGGCATATGTTCTGGGAATACAGCTATAAGGTGAAGGAATGCTTACCTTCGAGGAGGTGACATTAAAAAAGAAAGAGGACTGGTGGCAGGGGAAAGAGTTTAGGTCTGGGGAGTCATAAAGGTAGTGAATGGAGCCAGAAGGCAGCCAAGTATCATATTCTTTCCAGAAATATTAGTGTTATTGATTGAATAACTGTACTCAGAATGAGAGATGGAAAGAAGTTGTGAGAATATGTGTAGGATACAGCAGAGCAAACATAAGGGTATTTGGGATGAGTGGCTGGATGGGAAAATTGGATGTGAAGCATGGTCTGGTACTGACTAGATATAACTGATTCAGTGAATTTGTCCTCACCAATTAGGACAAATGAGCTCCAGGGCTAAGTAGATGAACTACTACTAATGCCACTAATAACTAATACTAGTGATAATTAGCTTTTATGTGGGACTTCAAGTTTGCAAAACACTTTATACATATTTGGGAAGTAGATGCTATCCTTGTTTTATGGATGAGGAAACTAAGGCTGAGAGAAGTTAAATAATGGCTTGCCCAGAGTCACACAGTAATTAAGTATCTGAGGCTGGTTTTGAACTCAGGTCTTCTAGAGTCCAGTTCCAGCATTTTGTCTACTATAATATCCAGCTTCTCCTAGGACTGGGTTCTTGAGATGCAGTTTGAGAATGCTATTTAAGTTGAAGAAAAAAGTGGCATCAGAAGGAGAGAGAATGAAAGAGACTCATGGAGGATGAGTGGATGCCATGATGTCCCTCACTATTCTGACCCCTCACAGTTGGGCAGGTAGGTAGTAGAGAGGATAGAGCACTGGGCCTGGAGACAGGAAGACCCATCATCTTGAGTTAAAATCTAGCCTCAGGTACTTCCTAGTTGTGTGACCCTGGGCAAGTCACTTAACCCTATTGGCCTCAGTTTCCTCATCTATCAAATGAGCTGGAGAAGATAATGGCAAACCACTCCAGTATCTTTGCCAAGAAAACTAAATGGAGTCACAAAGAGTTGGACATCATTTAAATGACTGAAACACCACCATCACCACCACCACATTCTATTCACCTTTGTTTGGATGAGTACCAAATTGTTTATGTTCTTCATACTTGTCATAGAATATTTATGAAGAATATGGCCCATTTTTATAGATGAGGAAAGTAGGCAGACAGGGTGACTTACCCAAATTCACACAACTAGACTGGCACTCAATCCTTCTTGACCTCAGGTCCATCACTTTATCTATTGTACCACCTCGCTGCTAATTGCTCCTTCCAAATTTATCCAATTTGCCAATGAAACAATTTTTTAAAAGGTATTCCATTGTAGATCTGTCTTCATTGACACAAAGCCATTTTTGATTACTTTCTGGGCATTCATTTGGCCCTTTCCAAATAAGGCTATGCTATCCTCTAGCCCACATGCTTCTATCTTGTTCATGGGGATAACAGGATATATTTTGTTGTATACTTGACTTTCAATCAGGTATTTAACATTATATAGCCCAGTCTTACCCTAATCTATTAGTCTAGGGTTTTTTTTTTTGTTGTTGTTGTTTTTGGTAAGGATCTGTGATTTCTTTGGTGTAGCAAACTCCTAGCAAGGAAATGCCATTTTTTCCCCAGTCAGTTAGCTACTGTCCTGCAGCTGAGAGCATCAGAAAATTGTCTAGGGGGGGACAATGAGTTTTTGAGTGACTTGTCTCAAATCACACAGTATTTGGATATACATGAAAGGTAGACAATAAGTTCATAATTGTGCTATGCTCCTTTCTACTACTCTAGGAACTTTCTTAGAAAAAGACAATAAGACTGATTTTTCATGACCTATTTAAAATAATTTATTTTTAACATAAATTTAAAAAAAATTGAATTCCAAACAATCTCCTTCTCTCTAGCCATTTCCTATCTATTGAGAAGTCAAGCAAGATGATATCAGTTATACATGTGAAATCATATAAAACATATTTCCATATTAGCTATATTACAAAAAAAGGGCAAGAAAAAAGAAAGTGAAAGAATTATGTTTCAGTTTGCAATTAGATTCCATCACTCTCTTTCTGGAGGTAGATAGCATTTTTCATCATGAGGTCTTTGGAATTGGCCATGATTTATTTATTTTTTTTAAATCCTTACCTTCAGTCTTAGAATCAGTACTGTGTACTGGTTCCAAGGAAAGAGTGGTAAGGGCTAGGCAATGAGTGTTAAGTGACTTGCCCAGCGGCACATAGCTAAGAAGTACCTGAGATCAGATTGGAACTCAGGACCTCCTGGCTCTGGGCCTGGATCTCTATCCGCTAAGCTACCTAGCTGCTCCTATGATTTATTTTTAATGAAGCCATTTGAGCTCTTGGTTATCTTCCCTTTTTAAAACCCACTTCCTTTATCATTAATAATATATTTTAGGGCTTGCAAGGAATTTAAGTAAATAATATTTGAATGAGTACTTTGCAAATCTTAAAAGCAATATAAAAATGCTAGTTTATCATCATCATCATCATCATCATCATCATCATCATCATCATCATCATCATCTTTATCTCCAGTTGTAAATGGTATTTGTTGATATGCAGGAGGACCAGAATGACCAAGATGATAACTTCAAGAACATCTACCAATTCTTACCACAGATCACAATCTTGTAGGGTCTGAGTTGATATTCATATTCATCCTTTACCACTTCTTGCTCTCTGTTCCCTGCCAACCAGCCAGAACTTTTCACTTCTTGGCATTTCCAGGTGATGATACTAAACTCTTGCTTCTTTAGAAGAAGCCTTTGCTGACAAACTGCTCCCTTCTTTCAAGATACTGGGTAAGGATTCTCCCTCACTTTATCCAAAGACTCAGGATCACCACCAAGTTGAGTAATGGATTCCGTTCCTTTTTGGTAAATTTTATTCACCATAATTATTCTGACAATTTCCATTTTGCTCATATTATTGGAAAATAAAATTCCGCCCTTCAGTTCCCTGAGCCTTAACTTGAAAGTAATTGTCTGAACCATCTTGGGTGAATAGGAGGCTTGCCAATTGGGAAGAATCTGAGCCATTTCCTTGGGGCAATGAAGAAAATTCTGGACCCATCTGAATTCAAATCTGGCTTCAGATACTAGCTGGGTAAACAGGGATTAGTCACTTAATCTCTCTTTGCCTCAGTTTCCTCAACTGAAAAATGGGGATAATAATATCACCTACCTTCCAGAGTTTTCATATAATGAACATTTATACAAGCACTTAGCACAACACCTGGTACATTCCTATATAATTGCTTATTCTCCTTCTTTACTCTTGTGTGTATGGGAAGTCCTCTGGGGTATAGAGCTCCTAAGTCTTTGGTGACTCTATACAGGGGACAAAAAAGGGAAGGGACAGAGAGGGTAAACTTGAACTATATATCTAAAAGGAGTCTGTCCTCATCATGTGAGTCTTCCTGGAGTCTGGAACCAAACAACTGTACCAGAGAGCCATCTATTTTCCTGAGGTGGCACAATTTTATCTTGGACATGGCTTTTGGGAGGTTAGAAACTCAGCTGTGGTATCCAGGGGCTTAGATCCAAATCCCAGCTCAGACTTACTCGCTTTATGACAACAACAAATAATTTATAGCTTCAGAGCCTCATTGTCCTTATTCTTAATATGAGTGGATTTATACCCAATAGTATTTAATTTCCTTTCCATGTTGGGTCATACCTATAGTTCCTAGCAGTAGAGATAGAGATGTTGTCATCTGCTGTCCATCAAGTGGGAAATAAGATATCAGCTCCTTGTCTCATTCATTTAAATAAATAGCTTTGTTTGTTTGGCCAGGTCCCAATCTCACATTCATAGTACACTGGGAAGTCTCTCAAGCCTGAGGAGTTTGTGTTCCCTTCTTTTTTCCCTTGTCTCTCTCTTCCTTTCTCCCATCTTTTCATTCTCCCCCAACTGCTGACCTGCTTGGGAGTATGGATCTGTCCTGTTTTCAACCTGGGCTAGCTCATTCCTCCTTTGGCAGCCTGGTGGGGGCTCTGCTCTCAGAGACTCATCATGTTAATGCCAAACAGTGTCAACGTTGGATTGGCATAGCCCATGCCAGCTCAAAATAACTGAGTGCATGAAATCCACCAGTCTCAGCTTCTCCAGCATTTAGGATTATTGGCATGACCTCAACTCAGTTAGAGGATTTCTTAATTTCTCTTAGGTTTCTAATTTCCCGTTAGCAGTTTTTGTCCTATTTTCAGACTAAAGATCATTAAAACTTGGAAGAAAACACACACACACAAATTTTAAAATTGAGTTCTACTTTTTCTCTGATATATCTACTATGTCCTTTCTGTAGATCCTGAGCAGTGGTCTTTGATTTTTCTTCTGTCCAAACCCAATTTAAAAGCCTTTGGAATTTAATTTAATATTAATATACTTAATTTGATAATTAATTCATTCTAAGCTACAGATTTCTTGATTTCATAGAAACGTGCCACTTTTTTGTCTTTACTATAAACATGCACTTAATCTCTCTAGTACAGTGTTTTCTCATAATTGGAGAGTTGAACTACATGCCCTCTAAGTTCTCTTAGAACTCTAAATCTATTATTTCATAATTAAGAAATTTTTTTAATATTTCATCTTAAAATATTTCATCTTTTAAATTCTCAAATAATTTTCGTGTCTCTTTATATGAAATCTTAAAATTGTGCCCATCTCTCTCTTACATGTTGAGTCCAAGTTGAGCCCAATACTGTAACAACAGTGGCTTTTTTTCTCATGTAATTTTTTATTTGATTTGATTTCTAAAAACAATTGGAACACTTTTTCTCTTCCCCATTGAAAATAAAAGAATATAAGAACTTCTACAATGAGAAATGTACTTCCTTCACCTTGAGTCCATTCCTTCTCTGTCGGAAGGTTTCTCATTGACCCTCTGCAATCTTAATTGGTTATTGAATTGACCAGAGTTCTCCAATCTTCCAAATTATTTGTCGTTACAGTAGTGCCCCATTGCATGTATTATTCTCCTGGTTCTGTAGCAATCATGCTGAGAATTTAGAAGATGATTAATTATACTTGATACTTCTGTTTATGCATCCCAATAATGGACTTGCATTTGTAACTGCTTCACTATACTGGTGATTCATATTGATGTTATCTGCTTCCTGCATAACAATTTGAGAGCATTTAATTAAAAAAAAAACTTGTGGAAGTGCCTAGACAATAATTTATGAATCTGCAGCCACTTCTCTTATGAGCAACAGTCATTTCTGAGAAGAAAGGAATTTTGTAAAGATGGCAGTTATGCTATAGTAGTTGTTTGTTTTTTTTTTTAAATCACTTTTACTTCCCAATAATCTTCTCTCACAAAGAACCCTCTCTTGTAAAAAAAAAAGGCACAATTAAGCAAAATAAACCTATACTTTAGCCATGTCTATCAACACATGCCTCATTTTACACATTCCTGCCAAGAACTGGGAGAATTGTATCAGTCCTTGGGGGTCAATATTTTTCACTGAATTGATCTAGGTTCTTATGTCTTTCAGTGTTGTTTTTATTTAAATTACTGTAGTCATTGTGGAAATTGCCCTCTTGATTCTTAGCAGCAACCACATAATTATTTTCTTTGACAAAGCAGCAAAATAAAATATTTTAATTTTTCAATTCTGGAATTAACAAACTTCAGAGGCATTTCTAGATATAAAGTAGAACATGATAAGAAGATTGAATATACAGTTCTGAATTTTTTTTCAGAATGCTTGCTTTAAAAAAAAGTGTCCAATGAATTTGATTTCACTTTCAAAACTGTCCCACTTGACTGTGCTTCCTTTTGTTCTCCTCTAAGCACTTTAAAAAAATGTTTCAATTGTTCCTTTCTTTTTTCTTTGATTTTTTTTGGGGGAAACACCATTGCTACCCCCTCCTGATCATTTCTTTTATCATTGAAACTCTCTTTCTCTCCAAACAAAAATCATGTAATATGGGCATACTCAAGCAAAAACAAAACCAAATTTTAGCCATGTCCAGAAATGTATATTTTCTGCCCTTTGCTGTGGTGGTCTATGTCAGGAGACCTCTGGATGCATGGTTGGTCATTGCTTTGTGCTCAGAGTTCTTAAGTCCTTTAAAGTTGTTTTTATACACAATTATTCTTGGGGCTTTTTTAGGGGAGCCTCTGAAAAAAGAGTCTTGTAGGCCACCACCTAGTCTGTAGACAGTTGCTGGTTTTTCTGGAGAACCTCCTTTCTGATTATACATGGGCTTCTGACTGATTGTTTATATAGTTCTGAGGGGTATGGGGTGTTCAGGAAAGGCTAGGGTACCTCTGGTGTGCGGGCTCATAAAGCCCTTTCCAGGGCTGCTCATCCATCTTTGGTGTCCACCTCTCACCCAACTCTCACCTGTGGCTCTAAGGAGTTATCGCATGCATGGTGGCCATATGCTGGTAAGATGATCTTGGCAGACAGGCTAAACCACACTGAAGGTAACTAATAGACCTCAAAATTGTCAGTGAGTTAGGGAGCTGTCTGCCCCAAATATGAGAAGACTTCTTCCAGTGGATTGGGTGGATGAGACCAATTTGTTCCAGTGACTATAGAGGTGACTGAAGCAGAAACCAAAGGGCTTAGAGCTTGGTCAGACATTGAAGAGGTCAAAGTCATCCTTTGCTTCCCAAGCCATCACCAGGCATTCTGACTTTTGGCTTGCCACTGGACTTTGATGACACTGAAAGACAGAATGAGGCTGATCACTGTGCAACTCAGCTTCATTTAAATCTCATTCAAGCATGAATCAAGCTATCACGTCATCAGTTGTCTTAAAAAACAAAGATGAACAATGACAACCACAGCGGCTTTTGAGGAAGGAGAAGTCACGTACTCTGGTTACTTATTGACTTTTTTGATCATTATTGGATCTGCTGATATCTTTAGGTTTCTGCTAACATAGGGGTGTAGGAGCTTGGCTGCCTGCTTCTATTTAGGGAACCACCTTGAATACAAAATATGTTTTAGTAAGGCTTGTTTAGATTGTGTGATCAGGTGTAGATTGAAAATATCTCCCTTTGCAATCTGTGGGCATCTCTGTGATTGATGCTATATCCCCATTGGCTTGGGAACTCATTCTACTAGTAGCCTGGTCAGGTTGCTAAGGTTTTAAAGAGTGAAGGGGATGGGAGGAAGAGAAAAGAAATATTTGTTAGTTGAAAAAGATAAAATTAATTTAAAATAACAAGGGACAAAGCTATTGTTCTATCTTTGAGGTTACTTCTTTATAGAACATATGACATTTAAGGATAATTTAGTTTAATGAATCATGGCACTGAAGATTCAAATGACTGATTGGCTCTGAGCTTTGTTAAATCCAAGACAGCCTCGGACTTAAACTTATTGAGATAGGCAAGGATGAGAGAGCCAGAATGGAGGAGAGCTAATTACACAAATATAAGTCAGGTTGGAGTGGTGGGGAATATAGCACCTTCACCTATGTACAGCACCCAGGGACCCTTGAGCCTCAGAGATGGTAACCAAAGTAGCAGCACAGCCTCCAAGTCTGCAAGATTGTGACTTCCAGGAAAACAAAACAATAGAAAGATAGATGGGGTAGTTGAGTGGCTCAGTGGATTGAGAGCCAGGCATAGAGATGGGAGGTTCTAGTTTCAAATATGACCTCAGACACTTCCTAGCTGGGTGACCCTGGGCAAGTCATTTAACTCCCATTGCCTAGCCCTTACCATTCTTCTGCCTTGGAAACAACACACAGTATTGATTCTAAGGCAGAAGATAAGGGTCATTTAAAAAAAAAAAGAAAGACAGACACAACATTTATTTCACACTTACTATTTTTTTTGAAACTATGCTAAGTACTAGGGATAAATATCTGTTCAAGCTAGACAGTTCCTGATCTCAAGGACCTTATATTCTAATTTAGTACAGGGGAGCACTGTATGCACCATATATCTGTGCACTGGCATGGCATGGGAGCAGAAGGGAGATATGAAGGTCTAACAAGATAATATAGAATAGAATGATCAGAGCTGGGGGACCAAGTTAACAGTCCAGAAGAGGTAGAGGTGAAGATCCAAGCAGAGGTGGTATTGTATGAAATTGTCCAAGAAATGAAGATGTAAGAATTCCTGGACCCAGCTGCTCAGTTTCCTTTAGCCAGCACCTGGCAAGAAGAAGAGTGCCATATGGCCCCAGAAACCAGAGGAGCAGCAAGGAACTGAGCCACAATGTGGAAATGCAGATCTTGTCCTTGCTTGCTATGATAACCATGAGTTGTACACACTCTGCAAGGCCAATGGGAGGAGAAACCGTCTCCAAGACAACAACTTGAAGGACCAAAGTGTGCACATTTGTGTTGGCTGCTAGGAGAGATGCTTATCAGTCCATAAACATTTTCAGGTACCTTGCTGGATGTTGGGGATACAAAGACAAGAATGAAACAATTCCTGCCCACAAGGAGATTCCATTCTATATGATGGCTATATATTAATTAAGTATTCTAGGCAGTGAATAGAGTGATAAACTTTGAATCAGGAAAGTGAGTTCAAATCCTGCCTCAGTTACTGGCTGTGTGACTGGGTCCATCATGGTGCCTCAGTTTCTTCATCTGCCAAATGGAAATGATAGCACCTACCTCACAGAATTGTTTTAAGAATCAAATGAGAAAACAACATATGAAAGGCACTTACATGTTAAATATTAAAAAAGTGCTCGCAGAGCAAACTTTAAAGCACTATGTGCATGCTAGCTATAGTTATTATTATTATCCTTTTACACACACACATATATATATATATATATATATATATATATATACATATATCCATCCATAGAAAGCTTACTATAAGGTGAGAGGTTGACCCACTAGCAACCCCAAGTGCAAAATTCCCTTTCGAATGAGCTTTAAGTCCTGGAGTAGAGAGAGAGAGAAAATGAGTTTTATACTGGAAAATAAAGAAAAGTCTCTCTTATCAGCCTCAAAAGCATTTTTTCCCCAAAGAGAGTCTCGCCACGGGGTGGCGCTGTGAGTCTGTAGGACTGTCGAAGTCTCTGGGTGGTGGTGCTCATAGCGGGACTCCTTGGAGCGGGAAGAAAAGTTGTCCTGACTGTTTATGGCTTCTGTGGGTCTTATATGTGCTTTGTATTTTCTATGGGGTAAAATAAAGGCTGTCTTATATCCAATATATAGGTAGCTGGGGGGCTTTCACAGAAGCCCAGGGTCTTTTTTTACCCACATCTGTAGAGACCCAGACACATGCTATATTCTGATGTTCCCAGGAGGAACTCTGGGTTGGGGGCATGATTGAAAGAGTGTTTTATGGGAAGCCCCCCAAGATCGAGCCTGTTCTGTGTAAACCCTGCGCTTGGAGTTCTGGGCCAAGAGTTAACACTAACAACGTGTGACATCAAAGTCAGCACCACGGTGAAAGCCATGCCTGATTGAGAAGCTCCCAGGTTAGAGGCAAAAGTCTCAAGTATTTAAACATATTATTTCTAGGGGTTCTTCAACACATGGAGCTCTAGAGAAATGCCTTTAGATTTCATAGCCAACAATATCACTGGGTTTCAGATGAGAGCCCATAGAATTCAGGGTAGCAGCTAGCTGGAGTTGGAATCGGAGGAACTGTGTTCAAACCCTGATTTCATGTGGATTATTAATGTGCATTGGGCAAGTGGTTTCCTCCTTTATCAAAGATGATCTTGGAGAGTTTCTTTTCCTAGAAAACAATGATGATGCAGTCAAACATAAAGTGCCTTTTGAACACTCAATAAATATTCAGAACTTCTTACTTGATGCCTCGGTTTACTAACCTGTAAAATGAGGAAGTCGAACCCCTTGATTCCTAAGGTCTCTTACAGCTTTAAATAAGATCAAGTCATCTTACTATTTTTCATCATTATCTAGTTTAAGCCCCAGGAACAATTTGAGTCCTTGAGCCAGATGGAGAGTAGGAAGCTATTATTACAGATTCTGTTATTTAACAAGGGTCAGCCACATGTGCACTCAGTGTGGAAAGAACTAATATGGAACGTCTTGTTTTGAGCCTTTCTGCATATTACCTTTGAATCATCAATACAGCAAATGTAAAGAGGATGTTGTATTTGACCTTGGCATTTTCTTGCAAATTCTTGGGGTTTTCTGAGTTGTTTTGGAACTATGTTGGGGTATGTGCAAACTTTATTAAAGAACTAAGGAGAGGGGGGAAGAGAGAGTGTCACTTTTCCATTGCCTTTTCAATAATTATTTTTCCTAATTTTGCATAGTCTTACTACTAGAAGAGTCATGTGAGATAGGAGAGAGAAGAAAAATCTTTGTTAATTGAAAAAAAATTCAAACCCAAATTGTTTGTGAGGAGTAACAAAAGAGTAAGCTTGTTGTTATCGGCACTTACAAAGGATTTAGAAAGATAGTCAGAAACAAAAACCAAGCAACTCAAAATTGACTGTCTGAGAAATGATGAGAGAAAAAATTAAGGCATTTATATTTTCTTTGCAAGATGACAATTTTCTCTGATCTCACCCCAGTTCTCCCACCTCTTCTGCAACATCTTTTCTATTCTTTTCGGAACGGTTATACAATCAATTAATGAACATATACAAAGTGCCTACTTTGTGTTAGGCATGAAGATGAGCCCTGGGGATACAAAGAAATGCACTTCTGCCTTGGAACTAATATACAGTATTGATTCTAAGATAGAAGGTAAAGGTTTTTTTAAAAAATAAGAATGCAAGGAAAGGAGGTGAGGCAGGTCATGATGAGCTTTTAAAAAGTCCCAAAGAGGATGTTATATTTGATCCTGGCATCTTCTTGAAAATTCTTGGTGGACTCTTTTTTGTTCTGGAACTATGTTAGAATATGTGCAAACTTTAATAAAGTAATGAGAAGGGGGCAGAGAAGGACCATGCCTGTGATTTCATTGGCACAAGGAGTTTACAAGTGAGGAAATTCTCTCCCTTAAAGCAGACTGGCACATTTCCTGCAACTTACGGTATTAGAGAGTTCCCAATGCCACTGAGAGGTTAATTGACTTGTGTGGGGTCACATGGCTTAGTAGATTTCAGAGATGGGACTTGAACTCATGACTCTCTGACTGAGGCTAGCTTTGTAGCCACTAAAATTTATAAATGTTGGTTATTACTATAGAAGAACAAAAAACCCCTAAATAAACTTATGTATGACTAATTGTTTTTATTTTATTTTTTAATTGAAAAGTTTTATTTAATTTAGAATATTTTTCCATGGTTACATGATTCATGTTCTTCCCCCATGGTTACATGATTCATGTTCTTTCCCTCCCCTCCTCCCACTCTCCTCAACCCCCACCCCCACCTCCCACCAGAGCCAAGGAGCAATTCCACTGGGTTTTACATATGTCCTTGACCAAGACCTATTTCCATATTATTGATATTTGCATTAGGGTGATTTGTTTAGAGTCTACATCCCCAATCATACTTCCATCGACCCATGTGGTCAAGCAGTTGTTTTTCTTCTGTTTCTACTCCCACAGTTTTTCCTCTGAATGTGGATAGTGTTCCTTCTCACAAGTCCCTCAGAATTGCTTTGCTGCTAGTAGAGAAGTCCATTACATTCGATTGTGCCATAATGTATCAGTCTCTGTGTACAATGTTCTCCTGGTTCTGCTCCTCTCGCTCTGCATCACTTCCTGGAGGTTGTTCCAGTCCCCATGGAATTCCTCCACTTTATTTTTCCTTTGAGCACAATAGTATTCCATCACCAACAGATACCACAATCTGTTCAGCCATTCCCCAATTGAAGGGCATCCCCTCATTTTCAATTTTTTTGGCCACTACAAAGAGCGCAGCTATGAATATTCTTGTACAAGTCTTTTTCCTTATTATATGTTTGGGGTACAAACCCAGCAGTGCTATGGCTGTATCAAAGGGCAGGCAGTACATCAATCTAATTTAACAGGTTAATATTAATTTACAATGAAAAATTTCATATCTTTGATTATAATTTCTTTTCAATATTTAGTTTAATTACTTGATTCTCAAAATGTATTTTTAAAAGCTGTGTCAATAGTATAAAATCATAGAGTCTTATATAATATTGACACAAGGTAAAACCTTGTTGTGGAGGGTCTTAAAGGCTGCCTTTTGCTCTAAGTCACATGCTTTTACAAAATTAGCAAACAATAAATACAGTAGGGTCTTATATTTTCTGTTTTACTCAATTGTATGATTATATTATAATGTTGTCCATTGTGAAACTCTCTACAAAAACTTCCCTATTCCATCTGTTATTTTCATAAAGGATCTTCTTGAGTAATGTCTTTCTTTCTTTCTTTCTTTCTTTCTTTCTTTCTTTCTTTCTTTCTTTCTTTCTTTCTTTCTTTCTTTCTTTCTTTCTTTCTTTCTTTCTTTCTTTCTTTCTTTCTTTCTTTCTTTCTTTCTTTCTTTCTTTCTTTCTTTCTTTCTTTCTTTCTTTCTTTCTTTCTTTCTCTCTTTCTTTCTCTCTTTCTTTCTTTCTTTCTTTCTTTCTTTCTTTCTTTCTTTCTTTCTTGCTTTCTTTCTTGCTTTCTTCCTTGCTTTCTTTCTCTCTCTCTCTCTTTCTTTCTTTCTTTCTTTCTTCCTTCCTTCCTTTCTCTCTCTCTCTCTCTCTCTCTCTCTCTCTCTCTCTCTCTCTTTCTTTCTTTCTTTCTTTCTTTCTTTCTTTCTTTCTTTCTTTCTTTCTTTCTTTCTTTCTTTCTTTCTTTCTTTCTTTCTTTCTTTCTTTCTTTCTTTCTTTCTTTCTTTCTTTCTTTCTTTCTTTCTTTCTTTCTTTCTTTCTTTTCCAATTCTAAGTAATTGGTTCTAGGCAGAGGAGGAGTTAAGGGTTAGGCAACTTGGGGGTAAGTGACTCACTTGCCCTGGGTCACACAGCTAAGAAGTGTCTGAGGCCAGATTTGAAGCTCAGTCCTCCCTTCTCCAGGTTTGAGGCTCTATCCACTGAGCCTTGTGCTTAGCTCTTTCCCAGAAAGATTGTGCAGATCCAAGAAGTAGGAATATTTTGTGATCAATTACTTTTTTTCTTCTGCCAAACATTTTGGCTTTGGTAAAAATATAATTTGTGATATTTTATAATATATTGAAATCTACTCCTCTCTATGATACGTCAAGGATTGAGCACTTAGTGCAGTGCCTGGAACATAACAGGTGCTTCAAACATATTTGTTGACTTGTTCACTTCATCCAAAGTTGTTCAGTGACCTACTGATTATTTACATCAATTACTGTCTTGTCAATGTTGTCTATATCTCTTTTATCAATCTCTTTCTCTCCTCTCACAGAGATACCCTCTTAGTTTGTGCCCTTATCATGTCTTGCCTGAATTATTGTACTAGCCTCCTAATTACTCACTTTACCTTTTGTTTTCCATTTCCAATCCATCCTCCATAAAACTGCCTCCTTTATATAAAAAGCAATAAAATAAATTAAAAAAATAATAAACATATATATTATATACGATACAATATACATATAATAATATATGGTTATATGTTAATAAACATATATCTATATCCTTACCTTCTGTCTTAGAATCAATGCTAAATATTAATTCCAAGGCAGAAGAGGGCTAAGTACTGGGCAGTGACTTGTCCAGTGTCACACAGGAAGAGTCAGAGGCCAGATTTGAACCCACTAACTCCTTTCTTTGGGTTTGAAGCTCCATCCACTGAGACATCAAGCTGCCCCTACTTTCATTTTCTGATCGTGACACTCATGAAATTTCATTGGCTTTCTTTGGCCCCTCGGCTAAATAAAATATCAGCTCCTCTTAGCATTTAAGGCCCTTCACAATATGACTTTACCCTAACCAGTTTTCTGAGCAATTTCATATTACTCTCCCTAATGCATTGCTTTTTCAAGTCAAACTGGTCCACTCACTGGTCCCCACACATAACATTTCCTCTCCTTCCTATGTCCTTTTTCATAGGCTGCTCAAAATTCCTCCTCAGCTTTACATCTCTGAATCCCTAGCATCCTCAAAGCTGTAACTCAAGTGCTATTCCTTACACAATTTCTTTCTTTCTTTTTAAAAACTCTCTTTCTATCTTAGTCTCAATCTAAGGCAGAAGAGTAGTTCGGGCTAGGCAATTGGGGTAGAAATGACTTGTCCAAGATCACACAGCTAGGAAGTATCTGAACCCAGTTTCTCCAGACTCCAGGCTTGGCATTCTATCTTCTGTATTCCCTAGATTCCCCCTTACACAGTTTCTTAATCCTTCCAGTTTTAGGGCTCTCCTCTATCCAGGCCAAATTTGTTTATATGTGAATCGTGTTTGTTTCCCTTCAGTGGAATTTAAGCTTCTAGAAGTCAGAGGTTGTTTTATTTTTATCTCTGTACCACAAGCAATTAACCCCAGTATCTTCCCCATAATGGATGCTCAATAAATACTTTTTGAAAAGGAGTCACTTTACAGCAGTGTAGTATCAGATCCTTCAAGGGGTCATTAATTGCATTTCATACACTAATTTTTCTCACCAAAACACATCTGAGCTCTAAGAATTGGAATGGTGATGCATTTTTATCTGAGCAGTTTTTGTGACTCAAAAATATTTGGTAATGCCGAGTGTTTAAAAACGCAAGCGAGTAGGCATTGCCGCACACCCCAAAATGATAAGCTAAGAATCTGTGTAAGGTGATGGGGAAAATTTTCCACAATTAATTCATCAAAAAAGGGATAGTCATCTCGGAATGGCTATGGATTGTTCCTAGTGCATTTTGTTTGATGTGAATTGATTTGTGGCTTTTTAATGTAACATTGGAAAATTTTAATATAATAGAGTGAACAATGTTTGATAAATTACTTCAGCCTTGCCATGTGTCTGCTGCAAACGCAAAACATCTTTTGTCACGTAAACAATTCTGAGCAATGTTTTCCTACAAAAGATTTGTTTTTAATAGCTTTTCCCAGCAATCTGTTCTCTTTCTAAATGTCCGACTGAGACAGATTTCCAAAGCGTGTTTTTAAAATCGTGGTTAGGGAGGTGAAGTTTTAACACATCTTCAAGAGTTGATATATACCAAACCTTCCGTTACATACATATGTGCATATGTACATGCATGCACACATATTATAGATATATGTGCACATTCACAGATGCACACGCTAGGAGACTTTTAAGCAATAATCAATTTCAATTTCAGTCAGTAACTTCATTTCAGACTGTCATAAAAGAAAGTCTGTTATGTCATGGGATCAGCAATTTTCTCCAAGTTAAGAAGAGATTTCATTTAGAGAAAATTATACCTCAGAAAAATTCAAATCAATAAAATAATTTTGAGGGTTAAGCTCTTCCTAGGATAATAAATAAGCTTTCATTTTCATCAGGGATATATCTGGGAGACATTCTGACATTCCCTAATGCTTACTCAAATAAAGGATTTCGATGGTGATTGGACAAAGGTCCCCAAATAAAGCTTGGTCAGAAATAGATATGATTCAGTACTGCAGTTGAATTGGGCATTGTTTCAATTCTATTTTGTATTTCATGAGACTGAGAAGACAGTCTTCTTTCTTTGAGGCTTCCCATCCTATCATCCTCCTGGTATTTTCAGGGTCAGTTAAACACAGTAAATAATCTTCACTCAGCAACCAACCCAAATCACCTTTTTCCTGTCTAATGTAACTAATAAATTCTACACAAACAGTAAACCTCTTGTGGAGTATCCGAACCAATTCTTCACTGAACTGGAGAGGTTTTGGAAGCAAAATAAAACAATCAGCTCAAGTTGAATGCTTTTGGATTGAGGTTACTAGGTCAGCACTAAATTTAAAACCCGTTTGAGAGACATTTTTTAATGGCACTTAAAAATGATGGCTAAAGGTTATGGTTTTCCACTGATGTTACTCAGATCCTTTGATGCTGAAGGTCTACAGGATTGACTTATGTGGAAGATATATTTTAAAAACACTAACTATGATTTAAACTAAGAAAAGACACTGTTCAGGACGGGGAAAATAAAGACCCACTCCTCCCCTTTTGGTTGAAATGAGTTGAGTTCAGTAGTGTTATTGAACCTGAACCAAAAAGGGAATAATTAATAGCTCCATCCACAAAGGGAAACAAGGAAGTGGGCTCTTTTAGATTTGGAGGTTCAGAAATGTTTGAAATCTTGAGACAAATCCATCCCAATTATAGATCTTGTATGTTTGGAGCCATTTAAAAATTCTGTATAGCACTCAAAGGAATTACTAGAGCCTGCTACAATATAGTACATACAAATACAAAATATCCAAAGAGTATCCGTACCAGATGTTCACATTGCTCAAGGAACACCTCTGTTACTTTTAACAATCTTTAGTCATATTGTCCTTAGTGGGTCCAAATGCCTGAAATGATTATGGGTGATAAGGATTTGTGGAGTCTACACTTGAAATTCTTAATGAGTAAATTTTGAAGAATGCATCATCATTTGCTAAGCAGGCAAAAGAAGTGAGATATATTTTTCATTTGGTGTTTGGAAAAGATCATTAACATTCATAAAAGAAACATGGCGGGGGTGGGGGGAATGCCTTTGCTTCTCCTTGATTATTTACATCTCTCCCACTCCAATGCTTCAATAAGTAGCCTGGCTCAAACTAAACGATTGATTGTTAATTTACTCAGATTTTGAGATCAGCTGGTAAAATATCTCGTGATATTATTTTTACAAATCATTTGAGTGAAAGAAAAAGCATCTAATGAATAAAACCAGGTTGGCATGTTTAGTGGAAACATTCTTTCCATTCTTCTCATTTGATATATGAAGTAACAGTCTAAAGATAGATATAATTGATTTAAAACTTAATTTCTAATGGGAGAAAGAGCAATTATATGAATAACTAAGATATTAGGGAAAGTATGATAAATGACAAATAGACCTGAGTCAAGAGCTGTGAGAAGTTTCAGGAGAGCTCATTTTCACCTGGATGGGTTAGGGAAGGCTTTATGGGAAAGGTGGCATCTACATTAGACTTTGAATGATAGCAGAGACATTCTGTCCATGGAGATTGGCGTGAGAAAAGGTATGGCCATGAGAGAGGGAAGAGTGAAGAAGGGGAATGGGACTAATCTCTGTTGGTTGAAACATGGAGTAGTAAGGCTAGAGGAGAAGGCTGATGCCATTTGTGGGGATCTTTGGATGCCAGGATCTGGAGTTTTTCATCTATTTGGTAACTAGTGTGGAACCACTGAAAACTTCTGAGTAGAGCAATGACTTATTCTTAGTGATACATTAGCAAGCTTACAGAGACAGCAGGATGTGGAGGGTCTGCTGTCTTTGGGAAAAGGACAGACTTAAGTTGGGAAGACCCATCAAGAAGCCATTAAAATAGACTTTAGGGGAAGAGATGAAGCCCTAATCTGGAAAGGCTATTGTGTGAATAGAGTGAGATTCTGATCCTCAAAATCTGCTGGGAGCCTCTGTAATTTATTTTTATATTTTTGTATTTACACATATTTGTATTTATACATATTATGTTTACATGTAATTTACTCTGTAAAGGGTAATTTATATTACCCGTATTTCATTCTGTTTATTCAGATGCTATAATAATGATTCGATTCTGCTACACACTTGTACAATAGTTCAGATTTCTTAGTTTTGTTTGAGTTCCTGTTGTATGCTGCCGTTATTTCTAAACTAGGCTTTATTTTTTACCAGAATAATTGCACTGTATTTTCAAAACCTACTTATTCCTTCCCTGTTTACTGACAAGCACCACCACATATTTTCTGGTGATGAGAATAGAATTCTCTACATTAGATGATTGCAGCCAATAAAACTGGGCTCTTAGGCACCTCTCATAAATAGTTTCACTCTGCTACCTTTCTGGCTCTAAGCAGATTGGTGGGCTTAAAGTAGTTGATTTGGGGAAGAGTGAAGAGGATGACAGGTAGCCAGCATCTTGGCAGAGGTGCGAAGAAATGCATCGCTGCTATCTAGAAGCAAATGAAGTAGAGGGTCACATTCTTGATAATCCCTTGGAGTCAAAACACATGGCATAGGAAGATTCCCCATCATCCCATTTGTCACCTAACACTAAGTAAAGGCATTTGATGACTTGGGTGGGATTGCTGACTCTGTACTCCAGAGCAGCAGCATTGGTCCTTACTCAGAGGTTTTGGGGTGAAGACCTTTTTGGAAAACTAAGGTGGTCTTCATCTGCTTGTCTTCCTAACTGACAGACAGGTCTTTTCTTTTGTTCCTGGTTTTTCAGAAATCCCTGACTGGCAGAGCAGTCACATTTAGCTTGCTTTTCTCCACCAGCATCCTGGCACAGTAGATAGTATGCCAGACCTGAAGTGAGGAATACTCATCTCCTGAAGTCAAATCTGGAGACATTTACTAGCTGTGTGATTCTAGGCCAATTACTTAACTCTGTTGTCCTCAGTTTCCTTTTCTGTAAAATGAATTGGAGATGGGAATGGCAAATAACTTCAATAGCTTTGCCAAGAAAACCCCAACAGGGGTCAGGAACAGTCAGACACAACTGAAACTACTGAACAACAACAATGGAATGTAGTTTGTCACTGATTACCTATTGAGCATTAAAAAAAAAAACAACAACTTATTTTCTGCTTTAGAATAAATACTCTGTATTGGTTCTGAGGTAGAAGAGCAAAAGGGGCTAGATAATAGATACTACCAATACTATGATACTTGTGTTTTGTTCTAAGTCAAATGTCTAGGCTAAAAATGGACTGGATTTGGAATAAGGGAACTGATAGGAATTTCACCTCTGTTAACTGCTATCTCTTTGATCCTGTCATTTTTTACTGGGTTTCATTTTCCTCATCCAGTTTTATTGATCAGATGAAGTACATTCCAGGTCCAATGCCAGGGTATCTTTGAATTGATCAATGGACTCAGCCAATTGTATGACTTTGAAGCTATGGCCTGCTGAGAAGATTGTATGTGAAAGCCTTATATTTTCAATACTGTCACTTTTTTCATAGAAAATTCTCATAAAAGTTTTGTATAGATAGAAAAAGTTGCCAATGTTTTCTTCACTTTCTATGACTAGAACTAGTTTGATCTTTTTAAAAATTACTTTAGAATATTCTTTTCTATAAAATATCTTGAAAATTGACTGCTGAATGCCTTTATGATTATATCATCTATGGATTCCTTCTGAACTGGTTCAGTCAGCTTTTACAACTTTGTCTTAAATGTTGTTGCCATTTTTTAACATTGGGTACTGAATTGGTAGAGTCCAAGTATTGTGTTCTATTGTTGTTGATGAGGATGTCAGCATAGAAATATTATCAGTTCTCTCCCATTTTTCTTCAATTTGTTGTCCAGTTTTCAAAGAAAATATTCTTTGCATGGTCTTGCTTTTTCTTTCTTTCTTTTTTATTCTATAGGCTATTTTTCCAAAACTGTTTTTAACATTTTTAGGTAATACTATTAATAATTCTTCATTATCCTGCTCCAAAATTGTTCACGAATAATTTTATATGCTAAGAACGTTGCTGTGTCATGAAGCAGGGGGCAAAATTTTTTCAGTATAGGGAATGGCATTAATAAATGCATGGAAATGAGGGAAAGGGTATAGCGTTCATTGAAGAATAGATACTAAGCCACTTTTGCTGAAGGAGAGCATATTATATATACATATATATTATGTAATACATTATTAATATTATATAATTTATTATATACACAAATGTATTATATACCACATAATTTATTATAACATATATATTATATAACATATGTTATATGTAATATATGTTATGTATGTATATGTATGTGTATGTATTTCATCAAGCTTCAAAGGTAGGGTGGTATCAAATTATGTGGGACAGAAAATACCAGGCAGAGAATTTGAATGTGATTTAAAAGAATTAATAAGAATTTGAATGTGACATAATAGAGAACCACTAAAGATTTTTAAACAGAAGAATGACTTCCATGTGCAAGAAAGATTATTCTGGCAAAGCTGTAAAGAATGCATTAGAATAAAGAGAGGGAAGAGAAAGACCTTTTAGAGTGATATGGTAATAGTCTAGGCACATAGCATTGAGGTTTTTCTCATAAGGGAGAAGTAGATTAGAGAGGAGGGAACAAATGGGAGAAACTTTATAGAAATGAATTTGATAGGATCTGATAACTGACTGAAAGTTAATGTTGAGTATAAGAAAGCTCAGAAAACCACAGATTTATGAGCAATGGTGATAGCATGAATGGTAGGGCCAAAGACTAAAAAAAAGAAAGTGAAATCAAGAGGAATTGGTGTAGAACAGATGATCCTAGACTTGAGTTTGGTCATGTTGAGTTTGAAGGGTCAATGATATATCCAGATGGATTTGTTCTCAAGAGTATTTGGTAATGCAGGTTTGGAATGAAGAGCTGCAGGTCAACTGCACAGAGGTGGTAACTGAAACTCTTCGAGTGAATGAGATTTCCAGAAAACAATGTAAAGAAAGAAAAATGGAACCATTGATAGACCATTTAGTAACACTGTCTATAAGAAGTTGGAAAAAAATAAGAAAAAAAAGAAAGAATGGTTAAAGGAGTAACAGGAGAATGAAAAATGTGATGTCTTCAAAGTCAAGGAATAAGAAAATACTCATGAGGAGTGCCAGAAAGAATGGAGATGTCAAGGAGGATGAGGACTAAAATAACTGATTTAATTTGGTGATTAGGTAATTAATGACTCAGGAGAAAATATTTTCAGTAGATTTATAGGGAAAAAAGCAAGACAGTAAGAAATTAAGGAGATATAATGCATAGTGAAGGAAAGTTCCCAAATATTAACAAAGCTTTTCTTGGAATTATAACAAGAGAAGAGAGGTAGGAGAGTGTCTAGAGGGTGTTGTGGTATGGTTATTTATGTATATTGATAGAGGGAATTTCCTCATTAGAAATTCTATACATTAATGAAATCACAAGTTCAGATGAAAAAAGTCCAGCAAGAGCTGATGACCACTGGTTGGTAGGTAACCAACGAATCATTTCCTGTCTGAAAGGCATAGTCACTTTTATATTACGTTACATCTAGTATCTTCCTACACACTTTGAGAAAGAAGAAATGTTCAGGATAGAGTGGTCTATAAGTCCTGACATTTCTCATTTCTTTAACACAAATTATACTTTCTGACATTTTAAAACATGAGTTCATTGAAGTTTATAATTATCAAAGTCTGAATTGATTTGGCTTAGAGAATCTTATCAAGTCATTTGCAGTTAAATTTTCTTCAATCTTAGCAACAGCTTTTTGGTTTGGCAGGGATGCTTATTCTGAGTACTGCAAGTTGGAATGACAACAAAACTCATAAAAATGTGTGTCTTCGATTGAGAGCCAGACCTAGAGATGGGAGGTCCTAGGTTCAAATCTGACCTCAGACACTTCCCAGCTGTGTGACCCTGGGAAAGTCACTTGAACCCCATTGCCTAGCCCTTACCACACTTCTGCCTTGGAGCCAATACACAGTATTGACTCCAAGAAGGAAGGTAAGGGTTTTAAGAAAAAAAATAAAAATAAAAATAAAAATAAAATGTGTGTCTTCTTGTACTTAGGCACACAAAGCATTATTACTAATTCCTTTATTTACCTATATGAGGAGATCCTGGAATTCCTATTAATTGGAGTGTTTTCATGTTTTCTAGTTGCATTTATATCAAGCATGATGATAGGGATGGAACTCAGTTCCTCCAATAGAACAGCACATCAGTCATTGGCCAAAAAAATCTATTTATTTATTTAGGTTTATTTATTTAATTAATTGATTTAGAATATTTTCCCCATGGTTACATGATTCATGTTCTTTTCTTCCCTTCCTCCCACTTCCCTCCCATAGCCAATGAACAATTCCACTGGGTTTTACATGGGTCATTGATCAGGACCTATTTTCACTTATTTATTTATTTTTAAGCATTTAATTAACTAATTAATTAAGAATGTTTTTCCATGGTTACATGAATCATGTTTGGACAAAAATTTTGCAATAAGAATACTAACAATGAAAGAATTTTTAAATCAGTTTTTATAGTTGGTCTGAGTACTGAATAACTTCACTCTGCTCCCAGTTTAAAAAAACAACAACAAAAAAAACTCTTACTTTCCATCTTAGAATCAATACTGTGTATTGATTCCAAGGCAGAAGAACAGTAAGGGCTAGGCAATGGCAGAAAGGTGACTTGCCCAGAGTCACACAGTTAGGACTTGTCCGAGGTCACATTTGAACCCAGGACCTCCTATCTCTGTGCCTGGTTCTAAATTCACTGAGCCACTGAGGTGCCCCCTCTACTACCTTTTCTGCTTCTCGGCTATCTGTCTTATTTATAATTTTCCATGACCAAAAAGTTCATCATCCATCTTAAATTTTTTGGAAATGAACTATTCCAGAGAGAATAAATTGGCTTTCATTCCAAATTCTAGGATCCTAGTCAAGGTCTAGAATGCTGACTGATCTCCAGGTCATGATCAGACATCAGTACTTTTATGGATATCTTCTTGTTTCTACGTAACAGATAGTTGTTGAATTAAGGGCAGGCACTCTTTCTTACATTCCATAAAATATAAAGTACAGGTAGCCTACACATGTTAGATCTCCAATAAATATTTGATGATTGATTGGCATTTAATAAAACCTATTCCAAGCTTTTGAAGGTATTGTAGGAATCTTTACCTGGATATTGAATTTTTTGAACAAGAATTGCTACAATAGGTTGGAAGTAAAAAAAAAAAACCAAACAAACCACAAAACCAACCCAACAACAATAGATCAAGTATGAGATAAGGAGATCTGGTTTGACAACAGCACATCTGAAAAATTAAAGAAAGCCAACACAACCCAGCCCCAAGGCATTTTAATCCTAAAATAAAGGAGACCCACCTGACAGCAGTGTATATGTATATATAAAATAGCCTAGATATTTTGGTTGTCCATACTCTCAATACCAGCATGTATGTATGTGCACAAAATAATGTTAGCTTATGCTCTATTTATAGAGGCATAGTGTCTAGATCATGGGAGATAATCTCATCACGCTCTGGACTGGTGAAATAACATTCATAGTATTTTGTTTGGTCCTAGACACAACATTTAAGGAGGACGTTAATAAATTGAAGGTTATACAGAAAAAAAATATGACCAGAATAAGGGAGGAGGAGATGGGATGTCAAGATCCTGTGTCTTAGCCTGAAAAAAAGAGGGGGTTCCTAACAGACTGGGGGTTGGTACTTGATAAAGGATTTTATTTGCAGAGTTGTCATGTAAATAGAGAGTGACTTAGTCTGTATTCTTCCAGACAACAGAATAGATGGTGGTTCAAAAATAGAGGAAAACTTTCAAACCATTAAAGCAGTTATAAAAAAAATGCAAAATGTAGCCCTGCAAAGGAAGGTCTCCATTGCTGGAAGTATTTAGCTAGTTACTAGATACTCATCTTTTGGAGATATTATAAAAAGAATTCCGACACTGGGTGGGACCTCTAAGTTCCTCATCAGCTCCAAGATTTACCGAACCCTGAGGTGTGTTCATTCTGTTTTTATCTACCTATCAATTTGTAACTCTGTGAAATGATGCTAAAGTCATCAAGGCTTTATATCAAGGAAGGGGTAGAAAATATTCTGGATGACTAAGATACTTTGAATCACTCATTCTCTCTCTGCCTCTGTCTCTGCCTTTCTTCCCTCTACCCCCAGTCTCTCTCTTTGAGCCCTTACCTTATTTTCTTTTGTCATCTTCTGTCCTCTCCTCTTGTTTCCCAGTTGGCTCCGGTTGGACATTTCTATCCTTCTGCTTACTAATACCCAGAATGCATCTCTGTCAAGTGCATGCTCCATTGCTGAAATTTACCTGTATTGTAATCTCCTTTTCTTGGAACCATGTCCTCTATTTCTTTCAAGATGTTAAGTAGCTGATTTGATAAATTAATCTATTCTAATGCATTAAATAGGGCAGCTAGGCAGCACAATGGATAGAGTACCTGGACTGGAGTCAAGAAGACTCCTCTTCCTCTGTTCAAATCTGGCTTCTACTAGCTGTGTTATCCAGGGCAAGTCACTTAGCCTGTTGGCCTCAGTTTCCTCATATGGAAAATGAGCTAGAGAAGGAAATGGCAAACCACTGTAGGATCTTTGCCAAGAAAACCCTACATGGGGTCACAAATTGTCAATATGACTAAAATGAGTGAACAATAGCAGTGCACTAATGGGGAAAATATAAGAGCATCCACTGCTCTCAATTAAGATATTTTTGTTTTAATAGGAGGAAGGAAGGAAGAAAATAAGGATTAATTGTCTAATATGTTCTAGGCACTGTGCTAAGTAAACACTTTATAAATATTATCTCATTTTATCCTCAAAGCAATGCTAGGAGATAGATGCTAATATTAGTATATATTATGTTATTAAACTATATTATTATCCCCATTTTATAGTTGAGGAAACTGAAACAGATAAAAATTAAATAGTATGTCCAGAGTTACACAACTAAGCAAGAGTCTGAGGTCAGATCTGAACTCAGGACTTTCTGACTTGAGGGCAGCTAGCCCACCCGGCTCCCTCATCTTGATAAATGAACCACTTGTCCCTTTCTTATTGTGACTAAAGCACTCATAACAGTTTTTTGGATATATGAATGAAAGGAATGAATAAAGACTTGCTGAGTTGAAGTAAACCCAACAAGCAATCACAGATTACAAAAACAGAAGGGGGAGCTTGTTTTTAGATAATGTTGTGTTTGAAGAGCCAGTGTGACATCCACATGGCTGTTTGCTGGTGTTAGCTGGAGAAACAAATTCCAGATAGATTCTAGTGCAGGACTTTGACCTGGACACACAGATTTAGGAGTCAGCTGTATTTAGTCCTTTAGGGTCCAAATAGAGCATCACCTCTTCCAGGAAGCCTTCACTTGTCCTTAGAGACAACTTCTCCCTTTGACATCGATTGTACCCACAGTCATGGACTTAGAATTAGAAGGGGCCTTTTAAGTCATTTAGTCCAAACCCATTTATTTTACAGAGGAGGAAAATGAGGCACAGAGCAGTAGTGATTTGTTCCAAGTCACAAGGTTGGAGAGATCCAGAGTCAGACTTTGTATTTGGGTCCTTTTCTCCAAATGTAGTAGTCCTTCTCATATGACAAGCTGCATCCTGTACCAAATTTGTTGTTTGCACTCATTAATGTGCTTCTTGGTTTTGTTGTTCAGTCATTTCAGTAATTAATTATTGATTAATTATATAATTAAATTAAATTTTTATTGTGTATTTTAATATAGTATCTATATTTTCAAATAATAGATATGTATATATTTTATTAATTATATAATTATTTAACTTTATTAATTGTAGCACATAGATGGCTATTTCCTATATTTCTGCATAAAAGAAGTCCTGAATTGAGATGACAGAAAGAAAATCCAAGAGGTGCTTCATTGGCAGCAGAGTTAGTGTTGAACCAGAGTTCAAATCTGGCTTCTTTAGATACTCACTGTGTGACACTAGGCAAATAGCTTAACTTCTGTCTTCCTCAGTTTCCTCATCTATAAAATAGGTATAATAAGTGCTATTTTTATATATAGATAATAATAGCACCTCTCTGCCAGAGATGTTGCATTGAGAAATAAAATATCTGTAACTTTGTTGTTCAGTCTTGTCCGACTCTTTGTGACCCTAAAGACCATAGCTATCCATGAGGTTTTCTTGGCAAGGATCCTGGAATAATTTGTCACTTCTTTCTCTCATGGATCCTTTTGCCAGGCAAAAGTCAGAGGTTAAATGAATTGCCCAAAGGCATACACCTAGGAAGTATCTGAAACTGGATTTGAATTCAGATCTTCCTGACCCGGCACTCTATCCATCAAGCCATCTAGCTGCCTCCTGCCAAGGGCTCTGTAAATCTTAAAGCACTATAAATGTTCATCTCTCTAAAAGTTGGCCAAACAGGAGCCAATCAAGAGGTAGCAATGGTCAGATCCTTTTAGTCTTGCCTTTCATTGATACTGTGGTCAGATGGCACTGTGCAAGGAGGTGAGATGGTTGAACTCTTAAAACTTCCAGTTTTGTTCTTTTGTGGGGAGACATTCATCCCATAAGGTCTGGAGAGCTGTATATGTCTAAAGGGAACACAAAGACCCACCAGGACAAGGAGAAACAGTGTTCTGACCATTTGCTGTCTCAGCTACAAGTACTTAGCGTCAGCCAAATAAAATAAAATGAAGCTGGTCTTTCTTTCATTTTCTGTATTGTTAGGCAGTGTTTGCATGGGAGCTAAAGGTCTCTTTACTTTTAAAGACATGAGCATTAGGGTGGTAGGGTAAAGCCCTTGGCAGACAGAGCAAAGTGAGCCAACTTCTACTGTTCCCAGGGCAACTCTGGGTTAGGAGCTTGAGCCAAAGAGAGATGGGAGGATTCTATGTAAGCCTACTTGAGTTCTGGTCCACACAGATGATGCTCAGTGACTGAATGTAGGATTACAGCTGGATAAAATAGAATCAAAATAAGAATTTTTATTCATGCATCCAATATTTAGTAAACACCTACTATGTGGCAGGCATTGTAGGAGGTGCCAAGGAGGCATAGATAAAATGAATCAAATTCTGGAATGGAGTTTTAAGTCTATTGGGGAAACAGTATATGCATATGAATCAATAGAAATCTCAAACAAAGGAATTTGGGGGGCACTAACAAAAGGGAGATTCATGGAAGTGTTTGGCAGAAGTCAGTCCTTTGGTGAGATTTGAAGAAAGCTAGAGAGGAGAGAACAGGGATTGATGGTTGTGAGGGCAGCAAGTAGGCTAGTCTGCCTGAACTAGAGAATAATGTACAATAAACCCAGAAAGGCAGATGGGAGTCTGAATGCCCATAAGATTTGCTTTACTTATACTATATCTGCCATATATATGTGCTCTCTCCTTCTCTCCCTTCCCCCCCTCTCTCTCTGTCTCTCTCCCTCTTTCCCTCCCTCTCTCCCTCCTTCTCTCCCTTCCTCTCTCTCTCTCCCTTCCTCTCTCTCTCTCTCTCTCTCTCTCTCTCTCTCTCTCTCTCTCTCTCTCTGTCTCTGTCTCTGTCTCTCTGTCTCTTACTCTTTCTGTCCCCTCTCCTCTTCCTCTTTCTTTTCTCTCTCTAAATACCATCTTCTCTCTCTCTCTCTCTCTCTCTCTCTCTCTCTCTCTCTCTTTCTCTCCCTTTTCTCTCTTTGTCTTTAATATATAATATATATATATTTATTGTTTAAATATGTAAATTCACCAAGGAGAAGAATCCATTTCTTTCTATTTCTGTAAGTAACATCAGGATGCTTGAGAATGATGGAAGACTACTTCAAAATAACAATGCTTTGAAATAAGTAAGATAATAGGGCCAAATCTAGCCCCATCAGATAGAGACAAAAGGGTGTATGGGGGAGAGGCAGGCCAACCCTATTTATGCAGGTTTTCACATGACTTTCCTTTTAAGAAGAATGTGGAATGCATCCAAAATAAATAATATTTTGTGAGATGGGAAGACCAAAAGCAAAAGCAAAAAGCAAAAAGAGGAGGATGGATGATCTTTCTTTAATGTCAAAACTGACATAAACACATCCCCCCCAACCCTTTTGCTCAAGATAATTTTCTCAACAAGACACAGATTGCTCCAGTCTCCACATATCAGCCTTTGAAGCAATTTCCTTATTATTAGGAGTGGGGGCAGGGTTTCCTTTGAGGATTTTTACAGCAGTGAAGAGTTCCTCCTTTAAATACTTTCACATGATGGAGGGAATTCCTTGTTCAAAGTGCTGTCATCACTGGGGATTTTCAGCCATTTATTGCAGAGTGAAAGTCTTCCTTCGTTTGATTGTCAGGAGTAACTCACCTTTGTCTTCCACATAGTAGGTTCTTAATAAATATTTCATAAATGAATGAATGAAAGAAACTAAATTAATCTGAGCTGTCTATGGAGGTTTGTAATGATACCCCCCTTTTCAGAAGGGCTGCTAGAAGGAAGCAGTACTCTCCTCCCCCTCCTATCCTTTTGTTTATCTTACTGAGCGGTTAAATATGCTTCTCTTTAAAATTACATTTTCATTTTATTATGAGTTTAACCAACATCAACAAACATGAACGTTTCAATAGAGAGACCAGAAAAAGAGAATTAATTGTACATGAAACTATGAATGACTATTAGGTATGGTTTAAGTGTCTGTTAAATGTAACGCAATAGTAACAAAACTGCCATCTTTTCTGTCTCCTGCTGAATTTCCTTATGCTCTCTTCTGTGTATTGTTTTAAGGTTTCATTGATGTTTCTCCATCCTACCAATCCATCTTCCCTACCAATAAAAACATTCTCTAGTGACAAATAGTCGAAGTCAAGCAGACAAAAAGTCAAGCAAGACCAATCCCCACCTTGGCTGTGCCTCATTCTGTACCTCTGCTCCTGAAACTCTCTGCCAAGAGGTGGAAGACGCTATTCATCCACTTTCTGAAGTCATGGCTGGTCCCTGTAATGATCACATTTCTTAAATCCTTCATTGTAGAAATTGTCTTCCTGGTTCCAGTCACTTTTTCCGACTTTCTCTGAATTTATCCCTTTTGTTCTTTTTTATGGTCTAGTAGTATTTCATGCCATTCATACAGAAAAGGGGAAGGGGATATGAATTTATGTAACATCTTGTATATTCCAGGAACTGTGCTTTATTTCATTTCAATATTATTTCATTTATTTCAATATTATTTCATTTGCTCCTTTCAAGAATGCAAAATATCTCCATTTCATAGTTGAGGAAACTGAGGCAGACATGTTTAGTGACTCACCCAGGGTCACACAGCTAGTAAAGTCTCTGAGGATGGTGAACTCATATCTTGATTCCAAGCTCAACATTTTTTCCTCTTTACTACTCGGCTGCCTCTAATACATCTATGCCCCATAATCTGTTTAGCCATTCTCCAGTTGATGGGCACCCATTTTGATTACTATCCTTTGCTTCAACAAAAAAGTGCTACTATATATTTTTGTACATGCTTGTACCTTCTTTTTGTTTTTGATCTTCTTGGGTGAGGGTCAAGAGGATATAAACAGTTTGGTTTTTCAGGGATAGTTCCAATGGCTTTCTAGATGGTTGGACCAATTCAGAGCTCCATTAACTATTTTGACAGGGAAATCATTTTTTCATTTTTTCAGTCTTTGGGCTTTGCTCTAGCATTTCTTGTTTTGTTATTGAATCACTCAGTTTTTATTATTGTATTTTTTTAGCCACTTCATGTTGTTTACCTTTTGTTTATAGCTATTTATTCTCGTTTCATGTTTTCTCTTCAGAGCTTGAACTTAATTTAAAAATAATCTCTCATTTTATTTATTCGTCCTTTCTTGGAATCCTGTGGTCAAGACACATTTTCCCCCTGAGTCTGTCTATTTATTGCTGTATTATGGTTTCTGTGTTTATCTCTTGGATTTCTCTTCATCCAAAGTGTTTCTTCTTTGTATTTGGAGTTTTCTTCAGTTTGCTCATCTCTCCAATTCTAATTCCTCGATTAGGACTTTGTGCTGAGGCTGCATTGCTTGAATGAGGTGGACTGGTCAATGTTATTCCTGTATCCTGCCTAATTGTGTGTGTGGGAATCTATTATTAGATCCTGCCCTCTACATTAAGGTCCTTATTCCTCCCTCTATAACTAGTTGACTCAATGCTAGTGGGGGCTAGCCTTGGGCTTTTTTCCTATCTTCTTCTCCTACAGTCAAGATGCAGCAGCTGTCTACTAAAGCTCTAAGAGGTCTTTACTTGATAACATCCATCACTCTGATTTCTGGTCTTTTGTAGGGCTCCCTGCTCTAGGTTGTCTGGGAATGTACTTCCTCATTTCCTTGAGCAGTCTCCTCCTGGTAGCCTGCCTGTGTCTCCTCCTATGACTCTTAACAGGGTTTTGGAGCCCAAGTGGAAGTTCCCATTGAAAGTGTCGGCCACCTTGGGGCAGAGTCCTATCATTCTCCTGGAGCAGTAATCTGTTAGAAACTCATTTTGGCCTTTGCTAAATTTTGCCTAAGTTTCTGTTGGCTTCTAGCCCCATTTATTGTTTCTTGAACTGAAGGTTCATCCCTGCTTCATCTTCTTGAGCACTCCTGCACTGAGCAAAGGAGCTTTGGTTTCCTTGCTCATTGCTTCATCTGGCAGCCTTTTAAATCCCAGCAAGGGTATCTGTCAGGGGAGCTGGACACAGATTGCCATCTTGTCCAGAAGTCCATATGAATCTCTTTTGAAAGATAAATAAGAACTTGAGGACTATAGAGCTTTTAATAGGGCTGTCCACTGATTTTCTTTTAGATCTTTCCATCCATTCAGACTTGGGTGGCACTTTGAGTGTTTACTTATGAAATTCCTCTCCAGCTCAAAGGGTATATTGTCCATTTTGTATTGATTTTGAAATGTGAGTCCCCACAATGCTCCTTTTTCTCAGAGTCCCTCCCAATGTTTAGACTATGCCAAGATAAACAAATTGCACTTTGCAAGTATCAATGCTCAAGTAGCACACACTAAAACTATTTGAGGACTTCATCCCATCCCACTTGACCTTATCCTTTATGACAGTCTGGAGACATCTCAAATTTAACATGTGCAAACAGAATAAAGTATCTTTCTACTAAAACTGATTTCTTTCCCAAATTTATCTAATTTGTCAAAAGTATCTCCACTCTTCCAGTCTCCAAATTTGTAATGTTGACATTATTCTTATTTCCTTATCTTCTCCCTTACTTCCTTTGTCCCACATATTCAATCAGTTGTAAAAATTTGCTATTTCCATCATCTTAACGTCTCTTGCATTTGACTCTTTTTCTATAATCACATAGTACCACCTTATTTCAGAGCTTCACCATTTCTTATATAGATCGTTAATAATAAGACCCCCAAATTGGCCTCCCTTTCCAAGTCTCATCCTACTTAATCCATTTTTTTGGTGAAGTTACCATATTGATTTTCCTTAGGTGCATTTCTTATCAAGTCATAACCCCTCACTCAATAAATTCCAGTGGCTCCCTATTAACTCTAGAATAGAATATAAATTCTCTGTTTAGTTTTTAAAGCCCTTCATAACCTAGTCCCATCCTGTCTTATTAGCCTCATTACATATCCCTGTTGTGGGGCAAGTCTAATTCAGACTGGTTCAGGTGTGGTGTCAGAACAAAATTAGAGACAAGTAGAACATCTCATTTTGAAAACTCTTCATATCCTTTAGTCATTTATCTATTGTGGGAATGGCTGTTAATGTCACATATTTGTGCCAATTTCCCTGTATATTTAAGATATCATAATTTTACTGGTGATATTTGATGCAAGAGTTTTTCTCATTCTACTATTGCTCTTTTACTTTTATCTTTATGTTTGTGTAAAACCTTTAAAATTGTACATAGCCAATATTATCTGATTCATCTTTTGTGATCTTTTTCTAATACTTGTTTGGTTAAGAATTCTCTCCCTAGTCATAGTCATGAAAAACATCTGATATTGTTCTCATCTTTTTTCTTTTTTTCCAACCTCCTTTTCTTTTTAGATTCAGGTTGCATTGTATTAGGTTCATTTTGAACTCATGGTGGTATATTGTATAATATGTCAGTTTAAACTTAATTTTTGCCAAATTCCTTTACAGTTTGCTAAGCAGTTCTTGGGAAAAAGTCTGTCTGTCTATCCATCCATCTATCTATCTATCTATCTATCTATCTATCTATCTATCTATCTATCTATCTCTCTATCTATCTCTCTACCTGTCTATCCATGTATTCAGATATCTATCTGTCTGTCTATCCCTCTCTCATAGCGCTTTAATCCTACTCCAGTGCTATGCCCTTGTTTATGTTCCTCTTCTTCCTTCTCCTCACTCAATTTTAATCGTCTTGGGGCTCAACCTTCCTAGTTACACCTTAGACCACCTGGAATTATTCAGGTCAATGGAAAACAAAAGTCAAACAGCAGAGGATGAGGCCCCAGATTGCTGAAGCATTTCAACTGAACAACCCTTCTGATGTGAATCTTGAATCTTGAAGAAGTATTTTACTGCCATTGCCACTGGTAATGAGTTACAACCCCTAGATCTCTTATAGGCACCTCCAGTTCATTTTATTCTTCCCACTTCTAATCTGGCCTTCTTTCAGACTTTCTGGTTTCTGTTGAAGCAATTACCATTTCTCCCATCATTAGTTAATCTTCTCAGTGTCATACTTGGTGTTTCATCTTCTTTTCCAACAGAACTCAACAGTTGCTACATCTTGTCATATTTACCTCGATGAAATCTCTCCTGTCTGATGCCTTCTTTTCCCTCAAAAGACAACTTCACACTGATTCAGACCCTTATTACCTGTCACCTGATTTTAATAGTCTCCTAATTATTCTCCCTGCTTTTGGTGTCTTCCCTGTTTAATCTTTTCTCTCCTTAGCTGTCAAAATTTCCCTCAAACTTAGTTCTTGACAATAGCATTTCCTTGCTTAGCAAGACAATATTGTTCCAAATATTCTCACCTGTCCTGTAGTACCATTCTTTATTCCAAAAGAAAAATAGCACTACATCCTACATATGAATCAAAAGATTGCTAAGCCAAGGGACTCCCTTAATGAAGCTATAAGTAGTAGCCAAGATGGATGAGAATTTCCCAGACTGGAGATGCCAAGAAAGCTCAGCCCTAATGATTAAAAATAACACTTAAAAAGAAAGCCCCTGATTGAAAACTCATCTTTTGATGGAACATTTTTTATAGTAGTGTTCTCATTGAAGAAGTTCACTCTCACTCTGCAGCACCTTCTTATTTTGTTCTTTACAGAATCTCCATTTTAAGGATAGTCCTCAAGGCTAGCCATATTCATTCTTTCATTCCTCTAAGAGGTTTCTACTTCTGACTCTACTGATTTTTTCTGGCATGTCCTCATTAGAGTACTTTCCTTTCCTCTCTTTTTAGTTTCTTTTTATGTATAAATATAATTATATGTATAATTATAGAATGTAAGCTTCTTGAGGGCAGAGACTTTCTTTTTGCTCATATTTTTGTTCTCATTCCTTGGTATAGTGCCTACAATATAGTAAACACTTAACAAATGTTTATTAATTTGACTTGAAGATCCTAACTATTGCTCATCCACTTTTGGTGTCTACCTTTTCCATCAATTCTTACTTGTGGCTCCAAGGAGCTATAGCATGCACAGTGGCCACATCCTGGTAAAATCATGTCTGCAGATGGACTAAATCATGTTGAGGTAACCAATAGGTCTCAAAACTGTTGATGAGTTAGGGAGATGTCTACCCCAAGCCTATGAAGATTTCCTTCAGAAGAAGGAGGATTAGAACAATTTGTTCCAACTGCAATGAAGATAGCTGAAGCAGATGCTATGGAGCACTTTCAGCAGAGTCAGACATCGAAGGTACCAAGGTCATGATGGGTCATTGCCAAACATCCTGACTTTTGCCTTGCCACTCGTTTTCAATGACTCTAGAAGAGACAATGAGGCTTATGACCTTGTGCAACTCTGTTCACTTAAATCCAAATTTCCCTAATATTATTGGTCCTCTTCAAAAACAGAGGACAAGCACTAACTCTTCAGCACTACTTTAAGCAGTCAACAGAAAGCATTGTGCCCCAGATCAGTACTGTTTGTCATGTTCCTGCATGGGTGTTATCAATGCCTGTTTGAATACATTTACCAAGACTCACCTAGATCAAGCCCATCCCAACCTGAGTCATCTTGGGTGGGCATTACTTACTTCTCACAGAAGTTTGCTTTGAGGGGGAATTTTCAATTTTGGATACTAGAGAAATTAGAGAATTTATGTTCATAAATATGTTGCAATGTCAAAAGGGATTAGGAATAATGAATTTAAATAATAGAATTTTGAGAACAGTAATAACTTGAGCCTGAAGAAAAAAATGGGACATATTAATAATGCAGTTTTATTAACTGTATTTTGCTTGTTTTTTTCCCTTTCAAGTTAAGCATGAAGCATATATTAAGGATTTCTATATTGTGTTTAGAATATCTTAAAAATTATATTTCTAACCAAAAGCCATTTAGCTCATTCTCTCTCTTTTTGTTCTTATACTTTGCTCCCCAGGTTGGCCTTCATTCCATGACGTGATAAGTTCAGATGCAATTACATTCACTGATGACTTTTCCCATGGGATGCATCGAGTTGAAACAAGCTGCTCTCAGGTCAGTTAACAACATGTGAAATTTGTTGGCTACAAAATACAACTTTTACCTCTGCATTCCAAAACACATTCAAGACTTGTGAACGGTGTCTAAATTTACAAGGGTGACAAATAAGCAACTAACTTAAAAGTTGGGGGAGACGAGGAATGAGGAGCAAAGAGGGAAGGAAGAGGAACCCAACTTATCTCTGAACTATCCTTGGGCATATGAGCATCTCTAATGAAAGCATCCTGGACTACTATGGGAAGAATTATTCTCTTTTAGCCTTTTCCTCTTTCTAATTCAGGGGCACAGAACCTCTTTTAGAAATGCTCCATTTTTTGCATTCTATTCTCTGAAAGCCTTGAAATGAACTTAAGCCAAGTGTCTTATTTGGTTCTTACCATCCTCTTTTTTTGGGTGTTTATTCTTGGTTCATTCATAATATGATTTACTCCATGGATTACTCTTTCTAGTGTAAAAAATGTATCCATCCCCTTCAGGATGAATAATAATTGAAATGATAAAACCAATACTGACCATAGCAACATACATTTAATTAATACTTTATGATTAGAAAAAAGTATGCCAAATCTCATTTGATGCTCATAACAGCCTGATTAGGCAGTAAGTATATTATTATAAAATTTGCATTACATATCTGACAAAGCTTTTGTAAGGAAGCTCTTTGTAAACCTTACATGGGCATATTCAGAAATGTCACATGTCATCTCATCATCATCATTATTATTAACATGTCTTTATCAATGGGGTTCAGATAGAAATGGTCCTGAGACAGTTTGCTCTCCTGCTATGATAGGCTTATTTTTGTAGTTAAACAAAACAAAACAAAACAAAACCCTACTATTATATAATCTATAGGTTTCTTGAAAACTTCCTGGATAGGATTCCAGTTGTAGCCAAGACAAAAGTGATGCTGTATCACTCATCTTGTTCCATGTGATTCCATTTTTTTTCCTGGTAGGTCGCTCTCTCTCTGTCTCTGTCTCTCTCTCTGTCTCTGTCTCTCTCTGTCTCTCTCTCTCTGTCTGTCTCTCTGTCTCTGTCTGTCTCTGTCTGTCTGTCTCTCTGTCTGTCTGTCTCTCTCTCTCTGTCTCTCTCTGTCTCTGTCTGTCTCTCTCTCTCATTCTCTGTCTCTCTGTCTCTGTCTCTGTCTCTCTGTCTCTGTCTCTGTCTCTGTCTCTGTCTCTCTCTCTCTCTCTGTCTCTCTCAAACCCTTACTTTCCATTAGTTAGAATCAATACTAAGTATTGGTTCCAAGGCAGAAAAATTGTAAGGGCAAGACAATTGGGATTCAGTGTTTCCATTCTATGTGGTTTAGAGATTATGAATATTTATTATGAAGTCATCTACTAAGACATTTAAATTTTAAGTTTTAGTGAATCAATTTTATATAGTTTAGACCAGAGGGGATCAAACTCTGGCCCTCAACACTCCTGATTAAAATGCAATTGGGACATGTTTAACCAAATAAGTAAAATTACCATACCACATAAATATTGTTAATTTGTCATTTTCTAAGTCAATATGTGGTCAGCAGGAATTCTATCTGAGTTTGAAATGGCTAGTTTCTGTGACTATGGTCAACAGTTCATTCTGTGACAATGATTCAGTTCCAACATAATTTATTTGTTGAGTTGTCTAATATATTTTGAGGCTAGTATAAGGTTTTGTTGCTCCTCAGTTCATGAAGAGCCTGAAAGCTTCTGATCTAGAATCTGATCTAGGCACTGGGTAACTGCTAAATTTTTATAGCCTGTGAGTGTTACCCAGCTTTTGCCTTTTCCTTGTATAATCTATGCTGATCATCACAACAGGGTCTTCAGGAAAGCCTTCTATTATCCCTGATCTATAAACCCCTGTTTCCAATAGCAAATCCACATGACCTGCCATTTGTTGTTGTTGCTGCTGCTGCTATTACTATTATTGTTACCCCATTTTACAAATGAGAAAACAGAGCCTTGCAGTGGTCAAGTGCCCAAGGTCATTGTCTGCGGACCAGTAAGAGAAAGAATCAGTACCAGAACTTGGTCTTCTGACCCATAGATTAATGGAACCATAAGCTCTAATAACAGCATATGGTTGGGCAGATAGATGGCACAATAGAGTGCCATTTCTGGAATCAGTAGGTTCTGGGTTCAAATCTGACCTTAGACACAACCCTGGGTAAGTTATTTAACCCCACTTGCCTAGCCCATGACATGACCTTCTGCCTTAGAGCTGTTATTAAGACAGAAAGGAAGGGTTTTTAAAAACAACAACACAAGACCAGAACTGATGATGTTGAACCATAAGAAGAGAAAATTTGCAGGAATTCATACCTTGTCTTGTGTGTGAGTATTGGACCACCTTTGAAGGCTGGCAAAGTCATTTAATGAAATTATAAAGGAAAATCAATTACAGTGATATATTTATCAAAATATTTCTTTAAAGTTAATAGCCCACCCATTTGCCAATAGACAAAATATAATAACTTCTTTCAAACACTGGAAGGACTAGCTCAATTTGTTGTCAGGATTATCATCCTCATTATTACTTTACTATATTGCTATCATCATCATTATTCATTATAGTATTTTGTTGTTTAGTCATTCCAGTCATGTTTGACCCTCTGTGACCACATTTGAGGTTTGCTTGGCAGAGAGGCTTGAGTAGTTTGCCATTCCTTTCTGGGGCTCATTTTACAGATGAGGAAACTGAGGTAAACAGGGTTAAGTGACTTGCCCAGGGTCTTATAGTTAGTAAGTGTCTGAAACTAGATTTGAACTCAGGTTTTCTTGACTTTAGACCTGGCACCTTATCCACTGAGCCACTTCAATACCTATTAATAATTAATTATTATAATAAAATAATAAATTTTAATAAAAATAAAAATAAAAAATAATAATAATTAATAATAATAATAATAATCCCGATTATTAATAGGTAATGTAACATAATGAATCAATTGATTGGCTAACAAGTATTTGTTAAGTGACTGCTATGTGCCAGACAATTGACAAGGTATGATATGAATGTAAGGAATGAAAAAGTTCCTATTGTCAAGGAATTAGATTCTGTTGGTTAAACAGGATTCAAATCCTACCTCTGATGCACTCTCTGTATAATCACAAGAAAGTCACTTGGTCCCAGTCCTAAGAGGTTTCATAAGACTAACTACAGATTATGGGTAAGCTGCAGATCCATATTAATGGAGAACCTACATCAATGAAATTCCAATTTTGAAGAACAATGAATTAAAAAGGACCAAACTCCAAAAAAAGCTTGTAAAATGTCCACTTTGAACACCTGCTATCCAGAGTTAATAGACAAATGAAGAGTTAGATAAACAGAAGTCTAAGGATGTCTTCTTGTCTAAGGAAGCAGCAGTTTTGGTCATTAAACAGTTTTTTGAACTCGGTGTAAAAATCTATGATTCCAGAAGACCCAATAACAGAGAATTTTCTTGACAGAGGTGCTAGACTTAAGATATAGAATGAGGCATGCCTTTTAAAAAAATGGCCAGAGAGGAAAATTGTGTCACTAGAAAAGGGATTTCTTTTTCCCAATGGAACATGTGTGATAGGAGGGAGATAAAAGAGATTTCTGTTCATGAAAAAAAATTAAATTTTCTTTTTAAAAAGATCTCATCTAGGAAAAGAAAATTGTAAAAAAACAAACAAGCCAGGGCACTAGAATCAAGGGACTGAGGTTCAGATCCTGCCTCTGGCATGCATTGCCTGTGTGCCTGAGGGTAAATCACTTACCCTCCTGTAATGATAAACTAAAGAACTGGAATAGGTACATTCCTAGGTCTCCTCCAATTCTGGATTTATAATCCCAATTCTTTTTCCTATGTTTGGGAATTTCCTTTTGCCTACTTAGTTCAAAAGTCTGATTGACTCACAACTATCAACTTTCTGTAATAGAGGCACATATGTGCTTTCATCCTTGGTAGTGTGATGGTACATTATCCTTACAAGTCAAGTTGAAGAAATGTCTTATTTAGAAATACTATGCAGGAAGTCAAGAACCCTGGATTCTCATCCTAAATCTCCCACTGACTAGCTATGGGATTGTTGGAAAATCATTCCGCCTCTCTAATTTCCTCTCCCCTCTCCCCATTACCTCATCTTATAGATGGGGGAGTTAGGTTTTACACACACACACAAACATGCAAATACATGGTTAAGAATTCCTACAAATTTTCTTTCCTCTGGTTCAATATATTGCATTAGTATGATTTTATGAATAGATTATTAAATATTAAATTGTTATTACATATTAAATAAGTCCTCTAGAATTTATATTTATGAAATTGGCATTATAAAGTACTATGAAAATACCAACTGGTAGCAGATTTTTGTAGAATTGAAAATATTAGAGACAATAAAAATGAAATTAAAATAAAAAATAATTTAAAAAGTAAAAAAAAAAAACCCTTACCTTCTGTCCTTGATTCAATACCATGTATTGGTCCCAAAGCAGAAAAATGGAAAAGACTAGCCAATCTCTATTGTTAAGTCACTTTGCACTGGGTCCCATAGCTTGTGTCTGGAGACAGATTTGAATCCAGACCTCCCATCTCAAGCAAAATTTCTCAATCCACTAATCTGCCTAGTTTCCCCCAGAAAACATCATCTTGAGGCAGGTAGGGGATACACTGGAAAAAGAATGTCCCAAGTTCAAATCTAGCCTCAGATACCTCCTAGTAGTAAGATACTGGGCAAGTCTCTGCCTGCCTCAGTTTCTTCAACTATAAAATGGGCATTATAGCACTTACGTCAAAAGCTTGTGATGAGATAATATTTGCAGAGTGCTTAGCACAATGTTGGACCCATAGTAGGTGCTTAACAAATACTTATTCCTTTCCTATAATATTATCCACAACAAAAAATAACAGGCCACTTGACTCTCTTGCTATGCAAAAGACAAAAATGATTTATCAAATGTAATTGAGTGAAAAGCAAAGGTGAATAATCCATCAAATTATTTTATTGTCAAGGAATGAACACTAGGAAATAACATGGAATTTCACTAGGAGGGATTCAGATGAGCAATAAAGGAAAACTTTCTTGAGAATTTAAGTTGTTATAAATTAAACTAAGTTTTTTTGGGGGGAAAAAGTGAGAACCTCTTCCTAGTGAAAGTGCTGTGTCTTAGGTGTGATATTTTACCTGAGCTTCTTTCATGAAGAAGGAAAAAAGATATTGATAAGCTTTGGAGGTTCCTTTTCATTCAGTGACACTAAGCCCAATTTCACGCCATGAACTTTTCTAACATCTTTACTCAGGTTAAACTCATAAAGCTGCTCAAACCAACCCAAGAGGGTCAGCTAAGGAGCACAGGTCTGGAGTCAGAAGGACCTGGATTCAAATCTGGCTTCAGAAACTTCCTAACAATGATCCTGGGCAAGTCACTTAACCCTAATTGCCTAGTCCTGGCCACTTCTGTCTTATATAATTGATACTTATATAATTGAGATATCTCCTGCTCCTGCTCATTTCCTTATAACAATACTAAGACAGAAGGTAAGGGTTAAAAAAAAATCAAACCAGAAATCATACTAGTAGTTATTAGAATTTACGTTTTTCCAATTGCAAAAATAATACGGAAATTATAATTAGAAACATATTGCTTTTTTCAAATGCCTGCAACCTTAGTTTCCAAAGCCATGAGCAAGAACAGTGAATGGACTATTTCCAAAGATGACACCAATCATTTCCTCCTCACCACATATTCAGTGATGTGTGGCTAAACGTTACACTGCCCCCTCTTTCCACATACCAGTCAGTTATGGATTAGTAAATTTTCTCAAATAAAATCTTTATTTTTCAGCATCTGATATAATAACTGTTGAAACATGAATTTTACTTAGAACAAGACCTTTGTCTTGTTCTTGGTCTACAACCAAATAGAACACTTGTCAGTTTCAGAATAGGTGCAGACAGCCCATAATTGTTACACTTTATAGGAAGCAAATAACCAATTATTTAAGGAGCTTATTTTAAAGGAGCAAGTAATGGCTCATGAGATTATTATGAGGCAATTAACAAATGTAGGCCATAGTTTATGAAATTTGATGTTTGAAAAATTTTGGCTAAAAGTTAAAATCGCTATAAAGATCAACTCAATAGGCAGCAAGGTGATGCAGTTGGTAGAGTGTTCTGTCTGGAATCAGGAAGACCCAAGTTTCAATGTGTGACATTAGCTGTGTGATCCTGAGCAAGTAGCTTAACCTCAGCTTGTCTCAGTTTCTTCATCTCTAAATGGGGATGTTTCCAGGGTGACCACGAGGATGGAGTGAGATAACATGAAAATCACTCTGTAAACCTTAAAGTGCCAAAGATGTGCTATCTTCTGCAGTAGTGTCCTTGTCATCATCACAGGGGAGAAAAGCCAACACTCAGACAGGTTAATAGATATAGGGACTTTATTCCCCCTCATGCTTTCCCCTTCTCATTAACAACTTAAACAACTTTTAGATTGGGGATCAGAATATATTGTATGGTACAGCAAAGAGTTTACTAATGAATTATTCTCTTGAGAATTCTTTCCATAATGAACTGGAGGAATTCCATGTGAACTGGAAGGACCTCCAGGAATTGATGTAGAGCAAAAGGAGCAGAACCAGGAAAACATTGTACACAGAGACTGATACACTGTGGCACAACCGAATGTAATGGACTTCTCCATTAGTGTCAATGCAATGTCCCTGAACAATTCTGAGGGACTTATGAGAAAGAACACTATCCACATTCAGAGGAAGAACTGTGGGAGTAGAAACACAGAAGAAAAACAAATGCTTGATCAAATGGTACAATAAGGATATGATTGGGGATGTAGACTCTAAATGATCACTCTAGTGTGAATATCAATAATATGAAAAAAGGAATTCTTTTCACTTATCACATTATACATGATTGTAGCATAGTCAATCTTGGATAGCATGCAGCAGAGATGAAAAGCAAATTCGCTCAGTGCCCAGCTTACTCCATCTTAGACTTCTAGTTACTGTGCTTCTAGAAGAAATTCTTGAATGTCTTTCTAGTTTAATTGCTGTCATAAAAAGCTTTCCTTTAATTTCAGAATATGTATTTCCCTGTAGGCAAGCTGTGAGTCAGGCATATGCATGAGAATGTTCTTTATTTGGATCTATTTTTACTCAAACTGAAATTGAAGAGAGAATTTGTGAGATTTCTGAGGGCAGAGAATGTGCTTTTCTGAATCTCCTCCCACTTAGCCCAGTGCCTGGCACAAGGCAAGTGCTTAATAGACATTTACTGAATGATAATATATAAATGAGATAAGCCAGAAGCAACAAGCCAGAAAGAGGACCCAGGAAGACCTGAGTTCAAGTCCTATTTTTGACACATACTGGCTCTGTGAACTTGGGCAATTCAAACCTCTGACTCTTAAGCTTCAGAGAAGGTAGAAAGAATTCCATCTCGTAGTTTCAAATACTAAATAAATCACGGTTCTAGTCCTTTCCTCTATTCTTATAGTTGAAAGTGAATAGAGATACAAAAAGAAGATACAAAGAGCTTTCTAAGTAATCTCCTAATGACTTGAGAAAGTTACCTTTGAGCAATAGCTAGGACTCTGGGTGAAACTTGATTAACATAATAATAAAATCTAAAGGAAAGTAAAGCTTTAGATATCTATTATCATTACTTAAATATTTTTATTATTATTAAGAATAGCTAGTATTTATATAGAACTGTAAGGTGAGCAAAGTACTTGAGGCAAATTTGGATTGTGAGTTACCTGATATCACACAGCTAGTCAGTGTCTAAGGCTGGGTATAATCTCAGGTTTTCTGGAATCCAAGTTGTGTGCTCTATCCAATGTACTACCCAACTGCCTTAAAACAACAGTGACAATGATGAAAACAACAAAATCATCACAGAACAGTTATTTATACCGAAGTCTGGGCTTTCTTCCTGCCAAGTATATAAACTTTTCACATAATATCCTTTCAAATATTGGAAGACAGCTATTAGGTTTCTCTTAACTCTTCTCTTTCCTACACCAAATGCTCTATTTCTACAATAAAATTCATATTATGTGCTTTTGAATCACTTCATCCTTCTCCCTCCTCTGGATTTACTCTAGCTTCTTAATGTTCTTCCTAAAATATGCTGCTCAGAGTTGAACAAAGAATTCCTACTGTGATCTGACTAGGACTGAATACTATTGAAGTAGGAATTCTCTTGTTCTGGTTCTAATGTTTCTCATAGGGTAGCCTAAGATCCCATTAGTTTTTCTGGCATCCATGTTACATGTATTGTTTACTCCTATGGGGCTTGCTAGTCACCAAATTCTAGTTTTTTACTTTCTTCTAACACATGCTGTCTAGTCATAACTCCCATACTGGTCTAAGCATTTAATATTTTGAATATAAGTATTGATGTTTATACTTAACACTACTAAATTTTATCTTATCATTCTAACCTATCAAAATTCTTTTGGATCATTAATATGCCATTCACAAATGTCATCTTTTTTCCAACCTTCATGTTATGTACAAATTTGATGAATTGCTTTTGTGCAAAATGCTTATAAAGCTGTTGGACAGCTCCTAGCTAAGGCCAGATCCTTAGGTTACTCTATCAAATGCTACTTCCCATCAACATTAATTCATTGAGTCTGGATATTCACCCAATTCTAAATTCACTTAAATATATCATGGGAGACACTGTCAGTTATATGTGTATATATATATATATATATATATATATATATATATATATATATATATATATATATATATATTCCTTAATAGAGAACAGCTAGGTGGCTCAGTGGATTGAGATCCAGGTCTAGAAATGGGAGGTCCTGGGTTCAAATATAGCGTTGGCCACTTCCTATTTGTTTTTTTTACCCTTAGCTTCCATCTTAGAATCAGTGCTGTGTATTAGTTCCAAGGCAGAGGAGAGATAAGGGCTAGGCAATGGAGGGTTAAGTGACTTGCTCAAGGTCACATAGCTAGAAAGTGTCTGAGGACCTCCCATCTCCTGGCTTGGGGCTCAATCCACTGAGGCACCCAGAAACTCCTACTGTCAGTTATTTTACTAGAATCTGGATAATCCAAATCTACATAATTCTAATCTGATAAAAAAGGAATGAGGTTCATCTGGCTAGTCTTGTTGAATGAACTATTTTGGAAGTTCTTACTGATCACTACTTTTCTTTCTTGGAGCCCAGATTTTATTACTGTTGTTGGCAACTATGTGGCACAATGGAGAGAATGCCAGACCTGGAGTTAAGAAGACCTGAGTCCAAATCTAGCCTTAGATACTTTATTGTTTGATCTTGGGCAGGTCACTTAACTTGTTTGCCTCAGTTTTCTCATCTGTAAAATGAGCTGGAGAAGGAAATGGCCAATCTCTCTATCTCTGCCAGAAAAACCCCAGGTAAGGTCACAAGGTGTCTGACATGACTGAAAAATGACTCAACAAGTACTAACCTATTTTTAAAAGACTTGCCCATCATTTGAGAGACTTCTCAATTCAATCTAATGATTGAAAGTCAGATCTAAACCTCTCAGTCCAGTGGCATGTTGGCCATGCCATTATTGCTCAGATCTCTTCTTCAGTGACCCTTGTGTTGTGGCTCATAAGCCATACTCACCCTAACTCTGGACCACACAAGTTATATAGGAGATCACAGACATACCATAGGTGTTCCAGCATGACTTTCCTGGTGGCCTAGCAGCCAGAACTATGCTTTCTGACCCAGGGGAAGACAAGAGTAGGGAACCCATGCCTCCATAGTGTAAAGATTAAAATTTAGGGGAGACTGAGGCATCTGAGGCAGGTAGAAATTAGTTTCTCTCTGCAAGGAGTATTATATTTTTTAGAGGTTTATTAAAGGTTAAAGATTAAAGAATATACAAGTAAGAAACATGTGCCTAGGGCAGAGGCCTAGACAAAATAACCTCACATCACGCAAGAGACCGCCTGCTCCAAAACAGAAGTCCAAAAAGAGCCAAGAGAGAGAGAGAGAGCCCTCAAAAGCCTTTGAATCAGCTTAAATACCTTCTCAATCTCGGCCCAGGTGAGATTACAAGGCATTCTGGGGAAGTGGAGCAAAGGCTCATGGGGATTGTAGTCTGTATTCGAGTCTATTTTTTACAATAGACAGACTGTGAAAGGCTTTTAGCTCCTGATTAGACATTGAAACAAAGGGGGGATATATCTCTAAAATGAGATGAAATTTTTGCAGTAGTTTGAAAACGTAAAGGCACAATTTAAATGATTATGATCATTATTATACCTTATTAAAAACAAATTATAATAGTGAAATAGCAGAGTAGTCCTGATCACTGTTTTCCTTTCCTGGAGCCCAGATTTTATGATATACACACAAAGAAATCAATAAACCATTGAGAGAAAATGCTTGGAGCCTCACAAGCTCTATGGTTTGCCTTGGGTCACCTAACCACCCTTGTTATTATTATTCAGTTGCTTTCAAACATATCTGACTACTTTTCACTCTGGAATTTTTTGTTGTTGTCAAAGATACTGGAATGGTTTTCCATTTCCTTCTCCAGCTCATTTTACAGATGAGAAAACTGAGGCAAATAAGGTTAAGTGACTTATCCAGAGTCACACAGCTAGGAAGTGTCTGAAGCCATATTTGAACTCAGAAAGAGTAATCTTCTTGACTCTAGACCATCCACTGTAGTACCTAGTTGCTCTAGGTGATACTATTAGCTCATTATTGTAGTTAACATTTTACTAGTGATTTGGATAAATGCAATTTATCAAATCTGCAGATGACATGAAGATAAGAGTGAGGGCTAAATCTGGAATGGCTAGAATAGTGAATTAAACAACAACAATAATAATAGTTGATGTTTGCATAGCATCATAAAGTTTACAAAGCACATTATATGCATTATGTCATATTATCCTCACAATAAACCAGTGGAATAGGAGCAATTATTATTCTCATTTGACATAAGGAAACAAGCTTTTTCATGTCCATGATTATACAATTTGTAATTGCCACAGGAAGGGAATAAGGGTATCCAACAAACATTTATTAAGTTGCATCATGTGTCAAACACTGTTCTAAGCTCTTTTAAAAATATCATTTCATATTATTCTTACAAGAACCCACCCTGGGAGGTAGGTGCTATTATTATAGTGGTAAAGTGTTTGCCAAAGGTGGCACACCTAGTAAGTGTCTGAGGCCAGATTTGAAACACAGATCTTCTGAACTCTAGACCCAATGCTTTATCCATTGTTCTACTTAGCTATCTCCTCACCCCAAAAAAGTAGAATACGAGCCTTATTTTCTCCTGACTTCAAGTGCCATGGTCAAATCCCAAATTGGACTATTGTGTTCAGTTTTATGTTGGACACTGATAAGTCAGTGAATGCTCAAATAGGATGCCACAGGTCTTTGAGATGATACTTTCTTAGGATTGGCCAAAGGAACTTAAGATAGAGAAGATGCTTCTATGATCTCTCTCTCTCTCTCTGTCTCTCTCTCTGTCTCTCTCTGTCTCTCTCTCTCTCATTTGGTCACCATCTTGTCATTCACATTGTCTATATCCTAGGTCAGAACCTTTGAGGTGACACTTTCTTAGGATTGGCCAAAGGAACTTAAGATAGAAAAGTGCTTCTATAATCTCTCTCTCTCTCTCTCTGTCTCTCTCTCTCTCTGTCTCTCTCTCTGTCTCTCTCTGTCTCTCTCTCTCTCATTTGGTCACCATCTTGTCATTCACATTGTCTATATCCTAGGTCAGAACCTTTGAGGTGACACTTTCTTAGGATTGGCCAAAGGAACTTAAGATAGAAAAGTGCTTCTATAATCTCTCTCTCTCTCTCTCTCTCTCTCTCTCTCTCTCTCTCTCTCTCTCTCTCTCTCTCTCTCTCTCTCTCTCTCTCTGTCATCTGGTCACTACCTTGTCATTCACATTGTCTATATCCTAGGTCAGAACCTTATCTCCTCCCTATTCTACTTAATATTCCTATAAGTGACTTGGATAAAGGCAGAGATGACATACTTACCACTGTGGCAGATGTCCTAAAGGTAGGAGGAATAGCTAAATATTGGATGATAGTGTCAGGGGAACACAGGGCTAGTTTTGATTTGATAAGATTCAATATATTAAAGGAAATGGATTTTTTTTTTGCATGTTGGCTTGGGAGAGGAGAAAGAGTAATGGGTAGAAGTTTCAGAGAGGTAAATTTAGGCTTGATCTCAGGGAACATTTCCTAACAATCAGAGCTATCCAAAAGTCAGCTTAGTTAAGGAGGTAGTTTCCCCTCTAGAGGACTCCAGGCATCAGCTGAATGACCACTTGTGGAATTGGAGGTAGGGCAAGTTTTTGTTCATTTAAAGGTTAAATTGCATGGTCTCCTGAAGTCTTTACTAACTCTACTGTTCTTTGATTTTTTGTTCTTAAAGGATTTGGCATAAGAGAAATGTGGCATACTTTTAAGACAGCCAACTCTAGGAAGGATAACAGAGCAGACAGAGTGTGGTGAAGATTCTTTCCCACCTTTATTATGATGATTGCTAGTTGGAAGAGATGGGGTACCATGCTCAATACAAATTTATATGGAAATCTCTTCAGTATCAGAGCTGAAACCGTTTTCTCCTTACTACTCTATTCAGTGAATTCACTAGTTCATTCCCAAGTTATTCTTTCTAGAATGGAGTTTATCTCAGTCTTAAATGTTTCAAGTGATGGTGGCCCACACACCTTCCCCAGGTTTAGACAATTTCCCAATTCCTTCTTGTTATTGGAGAGTTTTCCTTGATAGGATTGAATTTGCATTTTCCAGTTATTGATAAAACACCCTGCTGTCTCTCTAAGTAATGTGAATAATTAGATGTCATTTTCTCCTCTCTCCTTCTAACCTCAGCCTGCTAAATAAAACCTTTGTCAGGAATTTAAATTCAGAGCAAAAGAGCTAAGACTTGCCCGGTTAAACTAAAGTTCAATGAATGAGTCCCTCCTGGAAGTACTTGAGGAATTCTTTCTTCAGATCAAAATTCTACATCTGGAGCAAATGGGAGACCAATAAATCACTTAACTTTTTATAATAATCTTTAAGGAACCCGTCAGATTCCAGGGTTTACCCAAGTTGGAGGCTATTTATGGCTGCTGTTATTATTACCTGAGTCTCGGGTAGAGTCCCTTAAGTTTCTTTTAGATCATTGTTAATTTGTCCTAAGTCAGCTCCATCAACAGAGAGGCAAATAGGCACCAATATGGAGATTTAAAAAAATTTAAAAGTTTTTTTTTTGTAAAAGAAAAAGTCTTAATATTAATCTTTTGCAGATGACAAGTCATATATTGCTGCTGATTAAAGATATCCATGTGTTACACGAGGGTTTTCAGCTTCACAGCCCATCTCTCTTTTTCTTGATCTTTCACTAAAATTATAAGCTAAACTGGTGACTTCATAATCATTTCCTTGGCAACAGATTGATAGCAAAAGCATAGAGGAAAATGGCTCTTATTTAAACACAAATGTCTTCAGCAACAAGCAGAAAACAGAAAACTACTGGCAAAGTGTATTGCTTTTCTTAAAACAGTTTTCCTCCTCCCAGCCTTCCCCCATGTGCTTGAGTGGAAAAGTGTACCTTTAAAAGTCCTCATCTTCTGGATCAAACACTTAAGAGAAAAAGACAATTACAAAGCTTAAGACATTCTCAGCAGAGCTGGGAGAAAAACCTCTACAGGACAGTTGGAAATACATCAGTGAAGAAATATGCAGGAGTGCTGAATACCCTGTTTGTGTTTCTTCCTCACATAATTGAGAATTGCAGTCAGATTTGGGGGAATTATGTTAAATTTGATGCCTAATGGTTCTCTTTTTCAGGGGGGTCCTTCCTCTTTGATCTCTGCGGCTTTTTGGGTTGCCAGCTTTTCTGGGCAGAAGGCTTAGAAAGAAAAAAAAGGGATCCTTAGGGAATTGGTGATCCCCCCACATACACACACACCCTGTGATGGTGATTTAATGTTTCTTCAGGATAAAGGCACAAGTGTCTGAAGAGTCAGCTCTATATCTATATCTATCTATCTCATAGTTATAAGATTACCTGTAAAATCAATATATACCAGAAGGGTAGGAAAAGGGAAGGAAGAAAGAGAAAGAAAGAATAAAGGGAAGGAAGGAAAGGAAGGAAGAATGGAATGAAGGAAAAAAACAAAAGGAAGAAAGGAAAGAGAAAAGGGAAGGAAGGAAAGAGAAAGAAAGAAAAAAGGGAAGGAAGGAAACAAGGAAAGGAAGAAAGGAAAGAAAGAAGGAAAGAATGAAAGGCAGAAAGGAAGGAAAGAAAGAGAGAAAAAAACATGGAAATGGGTTCTGATCAAGGACACATGTAATACCCAATGAAATTGTGTGTTGGCTGTGGGAAGAGTGGGTGGAGGGGAAGGAGGGAAATAATGTGATTATTTTAACCAAGGAATAATGCTCTAAATTGACTAAATAAACTTACTCAAATGGGAAAAAAAGAGAGAAAAAAGAAAAAAGGGAAGGAAGGAAACAAGGAAAGGAAGAAAGGAAAGAAAGAAGGAAAGCATGAAAGGCAGAAAGGAAGGAAAGAAAGAGAGAAAAAACATGGAAATGGGTTCTGATCAAGGACACATGTAATACCCAATGAAATTGTGTGTTGGCTGCGGGAAGAGTGGGTGGAGGGGAAGGAGGGAAATAATGTGATTATTTTAACCAAGAAATAATGCTCTAAATTGACTAAATAAACTTACTCAAATGGGGGAAAAAGAGAGAAAAAAGAAAAAAGGGAAGGAAGGAAACAAGGAAAGGAAGAAAGGAAAGAAAGAAGGAAAGAATGAAAGGCAGAAAGGAAGGAAAGAAAGAGAGAAAAAACATGGAAATGGGTTCTGATCAAGGACACATGTAATACCCAATGAAATTGTGTGTTGGCTGTGGGAAGAGTGGGTGGAGGGGAAGGAGGGAAATAATGTGATTATTTTAACCAAGGAATAATGCTCTAAATTGACTAAATAAACTTACTCAAATGGGGGAAAAAGAGAGAAAAAAGAAAAAAGGGAAGGAAGGAAACAAGGAAAGGAAGATAGAGAGAAAGAAAGAAAAAAAAAAAGGGAAGAAAGAAAGGAAGAAAGAAAAGAGACCTTCAACAGCACCCTGGAATAAATCATTAGCAGCAGGTTTCAGAGATTTCTTCATCTTGTGGCAACCAGTTTGTTTCAGTTGCAACCAGGTGTGCTGTGCGTTCCCCACATATTGCCTGTTGGCCTGGGCCCTTGCAGCAAACCTCGAAGGCAGCTAAAGAAACAATGCATCACTGACAACTTCCATCCATCATCCCAGTATTCTGCCCAGGATATAAGCAGCAAAGAATGGGCTCCATGTGCGGAAGTTCCCCTCAGGGAGGAACCTTCAGGGCTTATATGCTTTTAAAAGAAATCTGCTAATCGTCTTCTATGGGAGACATACCATAACACAAGCAGCCTTGTGGTGTTAGTCTGCTTTGCAGACAACTGGACTTGGGGGCTTGGAGGAGGAAGAGGCTTAGTATTATGTGGTACAAACATAAATGAACACCAGTCTTTGGTCTGAGACAAATGGGTCCCTCAGCCATCTCAGCCCACTGTGAATCTTCCCAGTCACTTTTATGACTTTTCACTGGAGGCAGACACAAGGCAGTCCATCCCTTTATTTATGATGGTTTCTCAATTTCTGGTGGGTATATTCCATTGTGATCCATTTGCTTGGATGGTTCATAAATTTGGGTGCAAATGATTCCACCTGCCCATAATTCTGTTTGCCTGTTCTTTTGCCTGGAGGAAAAGATAACATACAAATGGCACCCCCTCTGCCCCCCCCCCCAATGTTAAACAGGAAGGCTGTTTCCAGGTTGAGCAGATCCAGTTTTTATAATTTGTGTTTATCAAGCTAAAGTGCACCCCCCCCCCCAATCTGGATTAGGAAATAAAAACCTGAATAATACCTAACTGGTTGAAAGCGCACTTGCATGGGATCTTTGTTCTTAAAGAAATGTAAATAAGAGACTATTTTCCAAATAGCCTCTGTAGATGATTAATTATGGCATCATCATCATTTTGCCCGGAGAGCTAAATTCCCTCTTTAAAAAACTCCGTCTCTGAGACTTTCATGTGAAAGCTTCACCTCTCAGATGTCGAATGATCAAAGTGCTGGAGTTGTGTGTGAGGTCAGTAATTGCACACACACATACTGGTCCCCGAGAGCACCAGTTCCTGTTGGCCTGCACGCGGACTTGCTCATTTGGCAGGCAGAGATGGGTGTTTTCCTGTGTGCACTGGGTAAGCACATGGATTTTGCTGGTGCGTCTCAGCTGCTGATGCCTGAAAATTTGGCCCCGATTGTTTATAGAAATGAAAAGCAATCTGAGCTGTCAACCCTGATATTACCTCAACCTGTATAGAATGTGGTAAAAATAATGCAAGATTTGTTTTTTTTTTCAGTCTGTTTCATATTTTCCAGGCGATAGATCGCATCAATCCAGGGTTCATTTTTAGTTCTTTAATAAGCTGACACAGAAGGATGGGAGGAAAATAGGATGTGCTTTTAACATAGAAGGGGCCACATGTTCAAAATTACTATCTGTGCTATTTATTAATAACCAAGGAAATCTTGAGCACTGAGTTCCAGTACTTTTTGTGAGAGGTTGAAGAGACCTTTGGTCTAGACTCTCCCACCATCCCCATCTACTGTATTCCTCCCACATACACATTTATACAATCCTTGTACTTTTCTTTAAAGCCCTTACCTCTGTCTTAGAATTAATACTTCATACTGGTTCCTAGGGGAAAAGGTGATAAAGGTGAGGAAAAACTATACTTTTTTTCTAAAAGCCCTTATCTCTGTCTTAGAATCAATATTTCATATTGATTCCTAGGAAAAAAAGATGATGAGGGAGAGGAAAATCTTTATTTTTTTCCAAAAGCCCTTACCTCTGTCAGAATCAAAACTTCATATTGATTCCAAGATAAAAGTGTGAAAAGGGCTAGAAAATTGAGATCAAGAGATTTGTCCAGGGTCATACATCTAGGAAGTGTCTGAGGCCAGACTTGAATCCCAATTCTCCCAACTCCAGACCTGGGGCTATATCCACTGCACCACCTAGTGAGTCCCCAAAACCTTATACTTTTCTCTCTATAAGTCTCATATTATTTATTGACCAACCCAAGCACATAGCTATTATCTTTAGGAGTAATAACACCCTTTCATGTGTGTTTTTTCTCAGTCTCAACTATGCAAATTTTTTAGAAAATGTTAACCTCAGTCTTTTGTGTCTATGTAACAGTTCAATATGGTGGCAAAAACTGGTTCCAATGTTTGTCTGTGGTATACTAATGTCTGTACTTTATTCATGCCCTTGGTGAGAAAGGGATGGGGAGTGGTAGGTGTGACATAACACTGGCATCTTGTGGAGATTTATCCACCACTGTCTTAAGTGGTGTCTTAAGTGTCTTAAGACCTTTCTCTAATTGGAGAACATCCTCATAGCCCTAGTCTTTGGGGGTAACCCCTGTAAGATAAAGTTTTTGTAATATGTATTGAATGAAATCTATATCAGACTATTTGCCACCTTCAGGAGGGAGGGGACTAAGGAAAGGAAGAGAGCAAGAGAGGGAGGAAGAAAGTCTGAATCCTAAAATGTCAGAAAATGATTGTCAAAAATTGTGTATATGTAACTGAAAAAAATTTGAAAAATATACTTTCAAATTTGGATTTCTTTTAATAGCCATTAAAAGTATCTCTTCATATTGCTCTTGTACTCTGGCTCCCTTTTGCCTTTCCTCAATTATTTGTCAGATATTTGTCAGAAGCAGGAACTTTGGGGCAGCCAGGGTAGAGCAATGGATAGAGTGCTGGGCGCCAGGAAGTCAGGAAGATTCATCTTCATGAGTTCAAATCTGACCTTAGACACTTACAAGCTGTGTAACCCTGGACAAGACCCTTAACCCTATTTGCCTCAGTTTCTTCATCTATAAAATGATCCAGAGAAGGAAATGGCAAACCACTCCAGCATCATTGCCAAGAACACCTCAATAGGGTCACAAAGAATAAGACATGACTGAAATGACTGAGTAACAGCATGCATAGTCTTTAGCTGGCAAGCTTACTTCCTCTCTGGAACCTTATCCCCATCCTCTCTGGAATCCCTGATCCTCATCCCTCCAGTTCCTACAGGTAAAAGAGCTCATGTCCCCTATTGTCAGCCAGGGAAGGGATCATGCAAGCCTGAGCCTTTTCCATTGGCTACCCTTGGAGTCCAGTGACCATAACACATAAATCCACCAAGCCTCTCCATTGCTTTTCTGGGTACTGAGAACTTCCAATGCTTGTCTGATGTTAAGTTTTACTGCCCATGAAAGCAAACATCACCTCCGTCATGGCCAGTTAAACAGTATCTTTTACAGTGGATTTTTGCATATCTGAAACCCACCCATCCAAAGCCAAAAGTCTTGGGGGGGGGGGGGGGAGGAAGAGATTTTATTCTGCCGTGTTTCTTACAAGGGGGAGATCAAGGGTCAAACTCAATTCATAAAATTACTGCAGTCATTTTCAGCTGGCTGAGAGAATTCACAGATAAAAAAAATACAGTGGCTCATAAATGATTTCTGATATACACAATTCAAGTATTTTTTGCTCTCGGCATGTGGTTGCAACGCCTGCCAGAAACTATCCTCACAACTATTGACAGGTAGATTAGAAATAGTCCAAGATGGTTTCCATCATTCCACTATCATCTAGTCATCCATTTAAGCCATTTGCTAGGAACACAACTGAAAAGCTGCTTTTTCAGGAAAAAAACAAAACCCTTACCTTTTGTATTAGAAACAATACCAAGTACCATGGGCTAGGCAATTGGGGTTAAGTGACTTGCCCAGGGTCACACAGCTAGGAAATATCTGAGGTAAGATTTGAACTCAAGACCTCTTTCTCTAGGCTTAGTGCTCTGTACACTGAGTTACCTAACTGTCTCTCTCAAAGCTTGTTTTGTACAGATTTCTTCCTCACATTTTGATCTTTCTCTTTCAGTGCGGTGCTCATCTTGGGCATGTTTTTGATGATGGGCCTCGACCAACTGGCAAAAGATACTGCATAAATTCCGCTTCCTTGTCCTTCACTCCTGCAGAGAATGGTAATGCCGAAGACAACGGTCTCAGCATCCCTGCCCAAGCTGGCAAAATGGAGCTGTAGGATCAGATTCAATAGGAAACAACGATCTTACCAGTTAGTAGGGGAAAAACAACCAAACTTGTCTATGACTATCTTATTCCATATATGCATATATATTTTTCAAACATAGAAGGGCAGTTTGTGCTATTGATTTTTCCTTTCTCCTCTTCCTTTTTGCTTAAACAGAGAGGTCTTAGCCATGAGTGTATTTTGCTATTGATTATATTCTTAACTATTTGTAAGTAGACTTGGGGAAACGAGATAGCTTTGAGAATGCCTTATCACTAGACACTAGACTTGAGTATCGAGCTGCAATACTTTCTTAAGTGGATTTAAGGACCCTTCCTTCTTTGCATAAGAGGGGAAAGGGTGATTTGGCCTCCAGACTACAAATCAGAGCACTCCGGTGTCAATGCAATTTGAAGAGAACTGAGCCTGGGTAGTGAGTTCAGACCTGTGAGACAGATCTCTTGAAGATAAGGATGGAGTGATGCCTTACCATTCTTGTAGGCTTTGTGGAAAGTTTGAGCTAAGGCAGTTTATTCCCACTAAAAGGGTGTGAAGGTCTAAAGTCTTTCCTTATGTTAAATTGCTGCCAGATCTGAGGGGGTACAGGGTGTACACAGCACTCTGTGGAAGGGACGTAAATATGACCTCACTTCAATGCCTTTATTTTATTTTATTTTCCATTGAAAACATTGGAATGCAAGATTAATGTAAAAATTTGGGCTCCATTTTGCCCAAGGTTCACACTGCAGAACACCTGCCATGGGCTTTTCATAAGTCTTCCCTCCCACACCCAACACCAGCTGCAACTGGAGCAACATTTTGGGAAATTTTGTTTAAATTGTTAAATATTGTTTAAATTAAAATATCACGAATGAGAAGCTTCAAACCAAAATAGGGGGAAGTGGTAGAAAAACTAAGATGATAACCTTCATACATTGAGGAGCTGGGGCACCCTACGAGAGGGTGAAAGACCATTCCAGAAATGTGCAAGTGGGACTTGTGTGATTAAAGCAGGAAGTCAGGAATTAGATGTCTTATAGTCCCATGCTTGCCTTCGTCTGCTGTGTTAAACATTACTCTAATCTGTGCCTGCTCCCCCATAAATGAAATGGGAATTCAAACATTTGTAAAGCACGCTGAAATCCTCAGGGCAAAAGCACTATATTGCTCTATAATTCTTATGAACAATAGTAATACTAGCTAACATTTATGTAGTGCTTTAAGGCTTGCAAAGTGCTTTACATACACTATCTCATTTGAATATCATAACAACCCTGGGAGGTAGGTGCTATTATTATTATTATTATTATCCCAATTTTATAGATGAGGAAACTTGAGACAAAGAAGAGAAGGGTCACACAGCTAGTAAATGGTTAAGGTAAGATTCAAACTCAGGTCTTTCCTGATTCCAAGTTCATCACTCGATTCGCTGTACCACCTCACTGCCTCTAAATATGAGCACTACTATAATATTTTCCATTTTCAAACCAAAACTTGCTGGTCCTAAAAAGCCTCAAAAGTTTCAGGATTGGCCATTGAAATGGAAAGGAGTAGAGAAGAAGAAACAGTAGGGTTAAGAGCCAGAAATTTTTCTTTGTACCAATAGAGGTTGGTATTTATTCTCATGTATTTAGATCTCAACATGTAATCAGATTGGGGATGGAGATTGTACACAATAAGGTTCAAGAAGGAATACAAGTGATATATCAGCCTAGACGTTTGCTGACCAAACCCAGATCTAATTCGTCCCAATAAGTAATTGATAACTGAAATTATAGCTTGGGGTCTTAGTTCTAAATATCAACCCTCTTTCATAAATAATTAAAAGAAGGGAATGGAGAAAATCCTCATAGAAAGTACCGTATTGCCTTTTGAGAACTAAATAAAAGATAAGGAAGGAAATCATTGGAACAATAGAAAAAGAAAACAAGTAAAATTCAAGATGATTTGAGTGCCAATGTGATTACATTAGTGCTCTGAGTTCCTAAAATGCATCTTGAGTCCCTAAAATTCTGCAAAATGGGCTGTATGTATCTCAATAGACCTAGATGGGTTCTCCCCCTCAACCTGGTGGCTGGCCTTCTTCCTCTTGTGCTCTAGAGTACCCAAAGGTCCCTCTTTCCTTCTCAAGGTATAAATCAGGACTCAAATAGACCTGTCTATAGCTGCCTTACCACCTATCCCCATTTGAGAGATATGTTACATTTCGGTCTCCTTGGAGATCTTTCTTTGAGGCTGACCAAAGTCTATGCAGGCATTGCAAATATGCCATATATTCATGAATTCTTTTCTGCTGGTTCCTACTCAGAGTGAAGCCTCACCTTCCCCCAGTCACTCCCTTCATGAGCTATATTCTTGAGGGATCCAAAGAAGGTTCAAGGATCTGGCTAATAAGAAAGATCAAGTGGCTTAACTATAGCTGTTGAGCTCTTCATTGGTCTATTGAAAAACCTACCTAGACTTAACTGGACACTCACCATGGCACTTTAGTAGAAAAGGACAAAGACTTGGGGGGTCTCTCCTCCCCACTAGTTTCTTCAGTGCCATTCCTTCATCGTTGTTTTTGTGAGGCTTAGCATTTCCTGGGAAAAGATTATTCTCTTCCTTTTTTTTTTTACTTCCAGGAAAGTCCATTTTTCTCTCATTGCATTTTCCAACACTGATTTCTAAGAAAAACACCAATGTCCATTAAGAAAAAGTGGGGTCTGTATATGTGTTTTAATTCCATGTTGCATTTGGATTTGTGTTATCATACTTCGGTATATTTCTGTCTTCTGTTAAAAAAGATATTACTGAAACTTCAGCAAGCAATAATGTCAGCTGTCATGCCCTAGATTTATTTTTGTAGGCTATGGAGTGCAGTGAACTGAGTCAATATAGTGAGGAACCTGTGATCTGTGGGAGTTATACCATTTAAAATAGGAAATTCATTGTGCTCTCCTTCCATGCACCACAACATCATGCAGGGCAAGATAGATTTCCTCGTCATGTTGTTAGAAGATGCTGGACCCTGCTCAGATTAAAGAGTGGAAACACTGGTCCACCTGTGCTCACGAGAAAGGGGCTTTGAGAGAGCAATGATAGAAATACTGCCTTATGAGAGCATTTCTACATATTTAACTTTGCACTTCTTTTATGCTTTTAAAATCTGAATCCAAACTATGTAGCGGTTTGAAAGTGTATTTTACAATAGTGTTCCATATTGTTACTCTATTTGAAATGGATTTCTTTCAATATGAATTATTGATAAAACAAGGGGTGGGGGATACAAACTAGGAAAGGGACTGTATCCTCAACTTTGTATCTTCCAGCACCTAGAACAGTGCCTTACACCTAGAAGGCACTCAATAATTATTTGTTGAATTGAACTTGTTGAGTCAGATATTTTTGCCTTAAGTAGCTTTGTAATAACATTTCCCCCTCAAAACACTACAGACTTTTGAAAAAAAATGTTACAAAATGTTCAGTGGAAAAGCTTTTCTTATGCCTCTTGTATTATGAAGTTATGCAATAAAATTTCTTTATAAAGAAATGTTTTCTGCTTTATTTCCTTGAGACCTCTCCCTTTGCCATAGGGCATATACCTGTTGTTAACCGGACTTCAAATATAGTAGTTGGTTGGCATTTGGGGTGGCCTCCAGACGTATGGCTGGAGCAAATAAAATGATCTGTAATTCCTTGCTTGCCCTAGTTCTTAGAAAAATACTTCAGGAAACTAGAGGTGGCACATGACTGCTTTGGGAAAGGTTGAGGCTAAGAATCTCTTAAGTTTGAGATGTCTCAGCTGCAGTAGTACAAAAACCTATGGGATATGCATACTATGTCTGGCATCATTTTGGTGAACCCTAGGGAGTAGGAAGCCAAAAGGCTGCCTAAGTAGGGCTGAAAAGACCCAAGTTCAGAAATGAAGCAGATCAAAGCTTCCATGTTGATCTATAATGGGGTCAGGCCCATGGATGTCTGCTGCATTTCTGGCCAATGTAAAATAGGAAAAACCAGGTTCAAAACAAGCACCCAGAAAAAAAAATACTTCAGAGATGTTAAAAAATGGAGGGAAGAAAGAAATTTACAGATCCACTCAACTTTCACCTTTGCAAAGTCTTCACATGTTTAGCATTGGGCTTTGGGGAATTCTTTCCAGAAAATACTTGGACAGTTTCTAAGAATGACACCAAACCAGTGCCTAGGCTGCTGCTGAAGAATTTGGCTGAAAATTGGACTATTGTCAAGGATTGGTCTCTAAGGTAACAGGTTTGGAATGTTCATTTGGAATTGTTCATCAGATTAACTCGGTTTAAGAATCAGCTCAACAGAAAACATATATTTTAAGAGAGTAGGGAAATGAGGGTGGCCAGTGGTGAGAAACTTGATCTTATTTTCCCCTGGACTTTTGTGATGAAGTCTCTGGAATCTTAAGGGATACTGATAGGACATTTCAGTTTTTCAAGCTTTTCCTTTTGAGAGTGTCCCGCCATCTTTCTAGTCACTCAGGCTTATAATATCACTGTCATCTTTGACTCCCACCTCCGTGTTTTTTCTGCTGGCTGTTCCTCCATGCCTGGAATGCTCTCCCACCTTACCTTCTTCTCTTGGTTTTCCTGGCTTCTTTCAAGGACCAGCTCAAATCTTACCTGTTGTAAGAGGTCTTTCTGGGCTCCCCATCCCAACCCCAATTACCAACCCTACAAGTTAATCTCTCCCCTCTGAAGTTACCTCCTATTTATACTATCTTTATCTTGTATACATTTGTTTATATGTTACTGCCTCCATTAGAATGTGAGCTCTTTAAGGCCAGGGGCCATGTTTTTGGATTGCTTTGTATCTCTACCACCTAGCACAGTGCTTAGTATATAGTGAGGACTTAATAACTGTTTGTAAATTAACTGGCTGGCTAACATCTACAGGCATTTTTATTGGCATTTAGTCTTAAAATAGCTAATAGTTACATATTTCATATAATATGTATATAATTATAATAGAATATAACTAACATTTATATAGTTCTTTAAGTTTGGAAAGTGATTTTTAAAAATATTATTTCATTTTGTTTTCACAAAGGTACGTGCTATTATGATTACGCATGAGGAAAATGGGGCTGAGAGATATTAAATTCTTGTTCATTGCCACACATTAAGTGTCTATGATAGGAGTCAAACTCAGGTCTTCTTGACTCCAAGGCCAACAATCTATCTTCTATATCCTCTAGCAACCCCAGCAGACCTCAGATAACAGATATAACATGTATCTGACTTTTTTTTCCCTTCTGTAGTTTTCTTATTTATACCAATGGTAGAGATGGCTCTAGTTAGTTTACTCAATTGTTATAGCTTTCAGTTACACTCTTGTCTAGCTGTCCACACATTTGTTTCTGTACATCCCTCTAAATCTTATTTATGCTTCTCAGTTGAGTCTAAACCTGTTTGTGGAAAGAAGGGGGCAGTCATTAAATGAAAAGAGGGACGACATAACTAGATCATTCTGGAAATTTCTCTCTTTCTAAAAGTCTAGCATGTCTATAATATCATTCATCTTAGAAATTCCAAGAAGTATGAGTTACCAATTGGTGTGTGTGTGTGTGTGTGTGTTTAATGACCTTTCCATACTATTTGATTTAAGATTTTTCACTGTTTGCAACATTGCTGGTTTTAAAATGCTTAAAAAGATACCCTAATATGACAACAACAGAAAGTAATGAATGCTGGAGACATTAATGCATTACTGGTGGAGTTGTCAATTAATCCAACCATTCTTCAGGGCAATTTGAAACTATGCCCAAAGGGCGATAAAAGACTGTCTGCCCTTTGATCCAACCATAGCACTGCTGGATTTGTACCCCAAAGAGATAAAATAAGGAAAAAAACATGTACAAGAATATTCTTAGCTGTGCTCTTTGTGGTGGCAAAAACTGGAAAATGAGGGGATGCCCTTCAATTGGGGAATGGCTGAACAAATTGTGGTATATGTTGGTGATGGAATACTATTGGGCTAAAAGGAATAATAAAGTGGAGGAATTTCATGGGAACTGTAATGACCTTCAGGAATTGATGCAGAGCGAAAGGAGCTGAACCAGGAGAACATTATACACAGAGACTGATACATTGTGGCACAATCGAATGTAATGGACTTCTCTACTAGCAGCAATGCAATGATCCAGGACAATTCTGAGGGACTTATGAGAAAGAACACTATCCACATCCAGAGGAAGAACTGTGGGAGTGGAAACATAGAAGAAAAACAACTGTTTGATCACATGGGTTGAGGGGGATATGGTTGGGGATGTAGACTCTAAATGAACATCCTGGTGGAAACATCAACAACATAGAGATAGGTTCTGATCAAGGACACATGTAATACCCAGTGGAATTGCATATCAGCTGCGGGAAGGGTGGGGGGAGAAAAGGGAGTAATAGAATATGATTTTTGTAGCTAAGGAACAATGTTTGAAATTGACCAAATTAAAAAAATAAAAAGATACCCTAGACTAAGAACCCTAAAGATAAAAACCTGAACTGAAGATGACTATGGGGACTTATCTAATTTGTAGATCACAGTCCTTCCTCTCACTACCTTAGTCCATTGTGATCTATATTCTTATTTGAACAAGAACCCAATAAGATCTTCAGGATAGGGAAGCAAGGAAGTCCTCTCCATCTCTGCATTTATTTTAAAAGACTACCGAGTACCTAGCACTATATAAGACTAACAATAAGTATTTATTAAGCATCTGGATTATTTAGGTGTGCCAGTGAGGACTGGTGCCTCTGGTATGAAGGCTTGCTAAGTCCTTTTTAGGACTGCTCAATCACCTTTGGGGATCCTCTTGCACTCAACTCTAACATGTAGCTCCAAAGAAGCACAGTGGCCATACCCCAGTAAATCATCTCCACAGATAGTCTAAACCTGATTGAAGGTAACCAAAAGGTCTCAAAACTGTCAGTGAGTTAGGGGGATGTCTACCCCAAGCATGTGAAGACTTTGCTCAGAAGAATGAGCAGATGAGAAAAATTTGTTCCAACAACCATAAAGGTGGCTGAAGCAAGCACTGTGAAATACTTGGTCGGGCACTGAAGATGCCAAATGCCAAGATTATCCATTGAATTCCAGGCCATCACCAGTCATTCTGACTTTTGTCTTGCCCTGGACTTCAATGACTTTGGAAGAGAGAATAAGGCTGATGACTTTGGGCAACTCTTCCTCCCCTAAATTCAATTCAGGAGCAAATCAGGGGGACATTAAATAATCCAGGAGAGATTGGGAATTCCAATTCCAAAGGAACTGAAGTTGTGGCTGTGTGAGCAGAGGTAGTGTATTATATATAAGAGATACAGAAGAATGAGAAACAGTAAGATTTGGCAACTGATGGGATGTATGGATCAAAAGAGGAGTTGAGAATTCTGAGGGCTCAAAGAAATGACTGGTTGTGTCTTTGACAGAAATAAAGAAATTTGGAAGATGGATGTATTTGGCCAATTGTGTTTTGGACATATTGAGCTGAAGATATTTCCAGGTTATCCAGCCTAGAAATATGCTGGATTGAAGCTCAGGGAGATTTTGGAGCCAGATGCATATACCTATGCATCTGCATATAAACTCATGAGAACATTTGAAATTGCCAAGAGAGAGATTGCCTTTGCATTCTAGTTGAGGAGATTAGGTGTATGTTATACAGGGCATTTCCCTTCCTTTCCTTTCCCTTCCCTCATTCATATGGTTGCTGGTTTCAGTATGTACAGCACAACTGATGGGATTTAGCCATAATGCAGCTGAAAATTCCCAAACTCAAGTGATCCAGCAGCCTCAGCCTTCTTGGTAGTAGGAATTATGGGTATAGTTTTGTCTTCAACTACTGTAAATTAATTAGCTTTATTTTACAGGGTAGTTAATAATATTATACTCCTATATTTTTCAGGGCATTACTATGGGAGATTTTCAGTTTTTGGTTTTAGTAGGACTGAATCTAATATCGCAGCTCTAAATACCATGGGAAGAAACAAATATATTTATTCTAGCAAGGAAGAAGTTGGACTGGCTGTAAGGGCCATTTTGGGAAATGTGTGCCTGGCCATTCCTTGGAAACTTTGGGGTCCTCCAGGGACATTGGGGCTTAGAGTTTTGGTTGTAGGAGATGATGAACTCCCTGATTATTTGCAGCATGAATTGACCTACACAGAAGAGAAACTTGCATTTTGGTATTTTGTGGCAAACTCTAGATAGTTCCTTGGTCCTCCCCATGCCTTAATAGCAAAAGAAGAGTCAACTTCTAATTGACTTTTTTTTTAAACATTATTTTATTTGGTCATTTTCATACATTATTCACTGGAAACAAAGATCGTTTTCTTTTCCTCCCCTCCCCCCCCCCCCCCCCCCCCCGCCTTTCCCTCTCCCATAGCCAACGCATGATTCCACTGGTTATCACATGTGTTCTTGACTCGAACCCATTTCCCTGTTGTTGGAATTTGCATTATAGTGTTCATTTAGAGTCTCTCCTCAGTCTTATCTCCTCCAACCCTGTAGTCAAGCTGAGAGGTGGGGGAGAGATGGTTTTTTTCTACCCTGATATCATAGCCACCTCACCAACATGTCAGGTAATGCCAGTAGACTCCACTAGGCAAGCTTACACTTGAGTTCTGTACTACCTGCATTTTTTACTTTGTTTATCACCTAATCTCAAGTGAATGAGTATCTTCTGTAGGACATGTGGATCTAGGCATGAAGGACTCCTTGTGAATTTAACAAATTGGGAGCTTTCTTGAAGAGTGAAATGGACCTTTGTCAAAGGGAGTTTCTTCATCAGAGATGGTTGCTAACAAGAATGGAATTAGTCCAAGCTTGGACCATTTTATTAGAAGACATGTACTAAGAGTTGTTGGATAGTGTAGAACTGAGATGTATGCATAATGCCTGATCAACAGTCCTGTAAACTATAAATGACGATTTAAATACACTTAACAGGTGAAGATTTTAATACATATTGACTTATTCCCTGATTGTTTTGTTTAGGTTTTATCTCTCCAGTCAGACTGTAAATTTTCCAAAGATCATATCACATTTTTGGGGGTGGAGACAGGGGTATTCCCCTCTGTACTTACACAACTGTAGGGCACATTCTAAATGCTCAATACTTATTGATTGTCATGGAACTCTACTCTATTGAAATGGAGATGACTGGACCTTAGCTTGAAGTGCCAACAGGGATCTTATTATAAAGCCAAATGCAGTGATTTAATACTTCTGACCAGGATGCTGTTCAGGTTTGAAGAATCTGGGGACTAAATTTGTATTTCAGAGCCTAACTTTTTTGATTGATGATTGATGATATATCTCTCCAGATTTATCAATATTAGTATCAATTGATGCTGAATCTTGTTTTTTTTGTCAGATACAGGCTGAAAGTGTGTTCTGTGTTTATTTATTGTTTCTTTTCTGTATAGGAAATAAATATCTGTCCCATAACTGATTCATATAGTATAACAAGTAACTTCTTATTACTCCTTTTGAAGGAAGCCTAAACATAAACCTAATGCTAAACTTTAAATAATTTACCTACAGGATCCTCCAATGGGGATTTCAGGAACCAAAAAGTATGATGATAAAACTGACAAATCTGGACCTCCCTCCCATTAGAAGCAAAGCTCCCCCAAGGATTGTTCCTGGTCCAGAAGCATGACTGGGTCCAGAGAAGAAGAGCCCTTTTAGTGCAGAAGAGAGTGGGCATAGCACTGCTACCTCTGTGGACCCAGCAGTTGTTTCTTATTGAACACTGAGTTTATATTAGAAAGAGGAAGAAAGGGTGAGAGGGATGATGTCTGTCACACAAGACACTAAATGTGTATTTACCCAAATGTTCTGTTTCTGGCACACCTGATCCAGTTAACCTTTACTTGCCTCCTCAGCCGCAAGAGGCAGAAAACTTAGAATGCATGTTTGACCACTGTATCAGCCTTAGCAGGGTCACTCTATCAATGAGGTGCTGAGATAGAAGTGGGATGTGCACCTTAAGGGCTTTGGCCATTCACACAGTGAATCTGCACTACATATGATCTACCTATCCTAAGACCCGATAGAATAAAGAGATGTATTTGGTTTGATTACAATTCCTGACAGATTGATAACTGCAAAGGCACTCAAACTGCAGGTTCTCCCCCTTCTCTTTTAACACTACAGATTGTAAGGCTAGTCCAGCATCTGGTGTTCGTTAGATGGCTGGGTTGCATCATCTTTATGATTGCTGCGAGAACATCTCCTCCTAGCATTCAGGCTATTGGAGAGAAGTGTATGGGGGCACAAAATGGCCTCATCCGGTTTACATCTTCATTATTGTGCTTCTCACATACCTGCTTACATCTGGAAAAAATCTCCAGGTGAACCTCTTGGGCTCTTTCTCTAAAGAGTAACTATAATTATTAGGGTTATACCCAAACTCAGCTTAGAATAGGTATGTGGCTGAATTTCAGCCAAAACCCTGCGCCTGTCTAAAAGAGATTCCCCCCCCCCCCCTCATACCCATTGGAAACCAATTACTCAAGAGGGGCCTTCTTTCCCTTTTTTGCACACAGCCAGTACAATTTCTAATTCTCTACTCACAGGGCTGGTGTTTGTGCTGTTCAGGGGGAAGGCCAATGACATTTGAGAAGGATTCCTCCTAATGTCTCATCAATTCCCCCATTGCCAAGTCCAATGACCCTAACATGGATTATAATAATAGTTCCTATTTACTTAATGTTTTACAGTTTATAAACTGCTTTCCTCACATTAAACCTCTCAGGGAAAGAGTATGGGAATAATCATCTTAGTTTTACAGGTAAGGAAATTGAGGCTCAGAGAGGCTCATGTGTGTAGCCTGTGGCTACATGAGTATTAAGTGGCAAAGGTGAGTCATGAACACTGATCATCTGATTTCCAACCTAGTGCTCCCTTTGCTATTTCAGTAAGAGTGAGGCATGGAATAGGTTCAGATATTGGCAAATGAATCCTAGATGACAAATGGAAGATGAGAGAAGAATGGACAAAGTAAATTGACTGACCAATAAGTTGTTAGCTTGAAGAGAGGCAGAAAATGCTAAGAATCACCCTGTTTAGCCAGTTAGCCATTGGTACCCTAATTATGAGAACACTGTCCAGTGCCCATTGTGTGGGCATGTAATTAGAAGATCTAAATTGCATCATTCTTGACTATCCTGCTATACTCAAAATCATGGGATTAAAAATGTTGCAGGTCAATGGAAGGATGTTCATATACTTCTCTTAGAGAAGTAAATATAGGAACTGATTTTATAGTCCAAAGGCAACAAGGAAATAGTTTTATGGCATACTTGGCCATCTTGTAACTGTAGTGATTATGATAAATAGTGTAAAAAGACCACCATGAAAATCATTAAAATTTATATGCCAATATCTTCTGCATGAGATGAGGAAAAAATTCTATGAAGAATTTGATTAGCCATTCTCCTATTTAAAAAAAAGTGCTTTTAACACTTAGGGACTTCAATGCAAAGAAAATCATTAAAAAGCAAACATATCATGAAAAACATGGTTCAGCAAAAAGAAATGGAAGAATCAAAAGGCTTATAGACTTTCCCTTTAAGGTTATCATGAATCTGTTCTCTATGCATTTTATATATACCTACATACATGCATATTAATATTTTAAGGGGCCAGCCAGGTTGGAAAGGGCCAGACCTAGAGTCAGGAAGATGAGTTCAAACATGGCCACTGACACTTACTAGCTGTGTGAACCTGGGCATGTCAAAGGGTATGTATAGTTTAATAGCTTTTTTCAACTTCATTCTAAAATGCTTTCCAGAATGGTTGAACTAGTTTATACCAAAAGTATACCAAAAGTTCATTAGTGTACCTATTTTCTCACATACCCTCTAGCATTGTCATTTTCTGTTTTTGTCAGCTCCATTTATATGATGAACATGAACTGATACCTTAGAGTTGTGGTAATTTTTATTTTTCTAATTATTATTTAGTGTACTTATTCAAGATGGCTGCTGATAGCTCTGATTTCTTTCTCTTAAAACTCCCTATTTATATCCTTTTGCAATCCATCAATACAAGAATGACTCATTCTTATAAATATGACTGACTTTCCTATATATTTGAAAAATGAGTTCTTTATCAGAGAAATTTCCTGCTTTTCTTCTAAGTTTAGCTGCATTTGTTTTGTTTGTCTAAAACCTTTTAATTTTACACAATCAAAATTATCTTTGACTTCATTCAAGACTCTCTTATCTCTTGCTTAGTTATGAACTCTTTCTCTATTCACAGATCTGACAAGTAATTTCTTCTATCGTCCAATAATTTGTTTATGATACCCCTCTTTATGTCTAAATCAGGTACCCATTTTGAACCTCTCTTGGCATATGGGGCAAGATACTGGTCTATGCCTAGTTTCTATCAGACTATTTAATAGGTCTTTCAATAGTTTTTGTTCAACACAGAGTTGTTGTTCTAATGATTGTGATCTTTGGGTTTAACAAATAGGAGGTTCCTATGCTCATTTCCTTTCGTATATTTCATCCCTAATCTGTTTCACTCATCAACCTTATTATTTCTTACCCAGTACCAAATTATTTTGACAATTAGTTTTTGTAGCATAGTTTGATTCCTAGTACTGCTAGTATACTACTTCCTTCTCTCTCTCTCTCTCTCTCTCTCTCTCTCTCTCTCTCTCTCTCTCTCTCTCTCAAAAGATTTCTCTATAGACTGATATTCTTGACCTTTTGTTCTTCCTGGTGAATTTTATGATTTTTGTCTAGCTCCATAAAGTAATTTTTTGGGAATTTAGTTATTTTGTTACTGAATAACTGTTATTTAGGTAGTAATTGTCACCAAATAAGTAATTTAGGTAGTATTGTCATTTTTCATTATGCTCAGCAAAAATCCCTTTAATATTTTTTCTTTTCTGCATTTGTTTGTGACTTTTATATGCCCTAACACATGTTCAATTTTTGTGAAGGCATCACCTATAGTCAACATAGGCATATTCCTGTTAATTTCCATTTATTTTCTCCATAGGTTTATCATAGCAAATTTTTCTAAAATTCCAATTCATCTCCTTAATTTTTTCTTATTTATCATTAGGAATGCTTGAAAGTCCTTTGTTTCATTAATTACCCATTTCCCCCTTTGTTTGCTGGGTAGTTTATCCTTTGTGATAAGTCTTTTGCCTTTAGGAATATCATATTCCTTTAATTTTTCTAAAACAGCTCTTGCCTTCTGTGTTAGGATCAATTCTCAATATAATTTCCAAGACAAAAGAGTACTAAGGGCAAAGCAATTGGGGGTAAATGACTTGCCCAAGGTCATATAGCTAGGAAATATCCACTTAGCTTTAGGAATTTAGGAATATCATATTAAACCTTCTGTTTATTTTAGGCAATGGCTATTTAATCTTGCATGATCCTAACTATGGCTCCTCAATACTTGAATTCTTTCTTGTCTGGCTGATTGAAGTATCTTCTCTTTGACTCAAGAATTCTACATTTTGGCTATAATATTCCTGGGAGTTTTCATATTTGTTTTCTTTCAGTAGATGATGTATTATAAAGGGGGGTTATGTTGTTCTCAAGGGGTTAAGACTTTCAGTACTGAGAGGGGGAAAGAGAGGAGTCCCCCCTTCTCAATGCAGGGTTCAGGGGAGATAGCTGATGTTTAGGGTTGGCTCAGAGAGAGAAGAGGGGGTTTGAAGATTTTCCCTGTTCAGCTTTTCCTCCTTAGCTAAATCTGCTCTCTCTGATTTGCTCTTGTCCCCACTCTTGAGACCAAAGGGTCTTCCCTTGCTCTGTTCATTCACACTCAGCTTGGGGAAAAATTAACTATTTTTAATGTCAACTCAATCAAGGTAATACAAAGGAGTAACCAGATCGGAAATAATGGGAAAGGGAAGTGGGGAAAAGGGGTCCCTTTATCTAAACCCTTTTCCTCTCTCCTCAAGTTTGGGGGGAACTCAGGCTTTGGCAGCCTGAGCCCCCTGAGAGAAAGTCAGGTTAACTCACCCCTGGGCAATAGGAGTTGAGGTAAAGTCTTTTCAGGTTTCTCTTCAGAAAGTCCCTTCAATTGGGAAATGTTGGGGGGAAGGATTTCTAGTCACCAGCAGGAAAAAGTGGGTAACCCTCAGGAGAAAGTCTTTTTCCTACCTTCTATTGTTGGCTTCTCAAGATCGAGAGAGACCAACTCTTCTACCAGCCAGAGTCCTTCTCTTTCAGATTCCTATCCCTTGGGACCCTCCCCCATCAAGGTGACCAATTTCACATACTCTTCAGCCTGGAACTCTTTATTTAGTGCCAGCCTCTGTCACAATAATGAATAGACTCTTTCAATTTCTAATGTACCCACTATGATATTTGGGTAGTGTTATGTAATAATTTCTTGAAATTTAATATCTTTTTTATTCATGACTTTCAAACAGATCAGTGATTCCTAAATTATCTCTCTTTAATCTATTTCCAGGTCAGATTTTTTTCCTAAAAGATATTTCTTATTTTCTTATTTCTTGATGGCTAATGGAGTCATTAACTTCCACTTGGCCAGTTATAATTTTAAGGCATTATTTTCCTTAGTAACATTTACCTTTTACCAAACTGTTCATTCTCTCTTCCTAACTTCCTTTGATAGTTCTCATTTCTCTCCCCCATTTTTTCCTCTCCTATGTGTTCAGAGCAAATAAACCATGGCTTCCTCTTTGGTTTTGATCTCCTGCCCTGGTTTTTCCACTGAAGGGTCATATGTTGGGCTAAAGTTTGGAACTGAATCACCTCTCTGTTCCTCTGTTCAGAGATACACAGATAAGTTTCTAGAATTTGCTTTATACTCAATACTTGGTAAGGGTTCAACAATCTGTTTTAGCCATTCCTCTCTGACTTGGATCTATGATATGGACCTAGGTCATAGGTGACAGAGCTTCCAGGTAGCACTCATTATTTTTCTTTCAGACCTAGTTCAGAGGCTTCCTTGGGATCTTGGTACTTCTTTCCTTGGTATTCTATTATCAACCTGAAATAAAGAGGACTACCAGAATAACAATAACATGGACCTTTAATCGAGGCAAGGGAATTGCAATTCAGGATATCACATAGGACTAGACTGCAAGAAGTAACCGTCAGGGGCAAAGGATGACAGGGTTTAAATACATTTCAACAGAGAGGAATTCTCATTGAAGCATGGCCTTATAAAGCTGTTATATAAGTTGTTTTGCATAACAATGGAAAGTCCATCAAGAAAGCTGAGAAAGCTCTTAGAGTGGTGACTTCTGTTTGGAAAAGTGAGCTTCATATGCAGCAAGAGGGACTTTCCAGAGAAACCACAAGATTGACTCCAAATGGTTTGGACCCGCTCCGATCTTAGAGATTAGGTTAGGTAGCTCCTTCTGATGGCTGCATTCAACATTATCTATGTTTCCCTTTTTTCCATGGGTGCTGGAATGCTTCTACTCCCACCACTGCTACTGTCCTCACCATTTTGCTCTTCTAGTTAGCCTGCACTCCAGTACCCATAGATCCTTCCATTTATCTTCCCAAGCTAAACTGGGCTGGTAAATGACTCACTGTAACTTTTTCTTTCCTAATCAGAATTCATTCTGTTGTCAGAATTTAAATTTAAGTTTTATGCTAAATATGAAATTTTTAAAGTAATCTTTTGGTCACCCATTTAAAAATATTATAGCTTAAGTCAAAATGACTTTTAGCAGCTTTATTTACAGAGATGGAAAGAGTGAAAGTAGAAAAATGTAGCTAAAGAGCCAGATTTTAACGAGTCTACCAGCCCTTCTCCTGTGAATTGAGGCTCAGCCCCACAGGGGCTTCCCCACATCCCTTGTTCCCATGTGGATTTCTCAGTAATTTCCACCAATGCAGCCTCTTTCAGGTAAAGAAGGCCTCTCTGCAACTCTTCTACGCTTCAGAAGGCAGGAAAGGAAGGCCAGCTACTCATCTAGCAAGCCAAAACAGGATTCAGGGAAAGTCTTCTCCTTCAGTCCAACTCCCCCATGTAGAGTCTCCAAAGACAAACTCCAAAAAGAAGTTCAAAGGAGAAGTCTGAGGAGCAGTCCTCAAAAGAAGAAGTCCAAAGGAGAAGTTCCTTGTACAGGAAGTTCAGGGCTTTTTATAGCCCCTTTTCTACATCACTTCCTGTTTCTTCTCCACTTTATGGGAACCAATCACAGTCTTTCAATTTGCCTAGCGCTGCCCAGGGGCAGCAAAGTGGTCTCTGGAGTTGTTAGCCACTCTAGCAAGTGAATTGTGAACTCTCACTTAGTATCAAGTAGGGGTACTTTAAGTTCTTGATTTGTTTAGCTAAAAATAGATAAGGGGAGAGTTAATCCTGTCTTCACACTATCTATAGCTTTGTTTTTCAAAAAAAGAAATTGAGACTAAAAAACTTTTTTGTACTATTCCCTTTATGATCTTTTTGCTTACTGTTTCCTCTTTCACTAAAAATAAAACAATGTTATGACAAACACACACACAAACATACAGGAGGCTTACTCTTAAGATATAAACAAAAGATACAACGAACAACATGAATATCTCACCCTAAGTTACTGCTTAAAGAATCCCAGCTTCTCAGAAACAAGGAACTTAATATTTTCTACTCTACAGGTAAGTCATTCCTTATAGAAAAATGTTCTACACTTGGGCCCAATATTTTTAGGGTAAAATCAAAAAAATCAAAAAAAGAAAAAATCCCCCTCCCCCAAAAGGAGGAATTCCAATGAACAACTCTGGAGGTTGTATTTTTTGTTTTAAAATATTAATTTATTAATCTACCCCTCACTAAAATCTAACTAGCCAGTGGACTCCCTCACAGTCTAATGGATGCCACAGAACTTGAGTGAGGCAGAAGGCAGAGGCCCAAGAGAGAGCAGGATGTGAGTATGAGCAGTGAGGTAGCCAAGCTGAACCAGAAAGAACAGAGGCTTAAGTGCAAGGAACTAAGCAGCTGGTCTGGAGAGCTGGGTCAGAGAGAGGAGCCAAAGCAAGCAGGTAGGCAAGAGAGATGTATAATCCCCCCAAAAGACTGATTTCCTGTCACTCAAACTGAAATATATTCCTTTTGACATCATCACTCAGTCCCTTCTAAGGACATCTCTGATTGGAGAACAATCACACGAGAAAAAATCTTTCACTCTTTATTTGACACTGCTCTGCTTTTATGTAGTGTTTTAGCCCAATTAGACTACTCACTTCTCTCCTAAAGATTTCCCTTTCTTTACCACCTCATAACTATAATTTCCTTCCCTTTTTCTCCCTGTATTGAAATCTTACCCATACCTTCATGATGTCTCACATACCACCTCCTCTTGGAAAACTTTTTAGATACCTCCTAATCAGAAATGATCTTTTCCTCCTATACATTATAGGGCAGCTAGGTAGTTCAGTGGATAGAGAAATGTACCTAGAGCTAAGAAAACTTATCCTCCTAAGTTCAAATATGGTCCCAAACATTTACTTGCTAGCTATGTGACCCTGGGCAAGTCACTTAACCCTATATGCCTCAGTTTCCTCATCTGTAAAATCATGTAAGAAAGAAATGACAAGCTATTCTAATACCTTTATCAAGACAACACCCAAATGGGGGGGGTAACAAAGAGTCCAACAGGGCCAGACTAAACAACAACAACCTATATACCATCAGGTACCTTGTTTGCACCTCTCTTTGTGATCTGCTCAACTGTATATGAAAAGACGAGCAATATAGTTAAGTAGGTAGAAGAGATGATGACTTTGCCCTCTGGGTTTAGTTTATCTCTTCTTAGTTTATTTTTCCACTAATTTTTCTACTTGGGAGAACAGAAAAAACTTAGGATTTGAAAACCAGGGAGCCCTAGACCCCAAAGATATTTGATTAATATTTGATATTAAGCAAATAATGATTACCAGGCTTATAGACTATATTTAAGAGGCTGAATATTGGTATATATATTGAATTTTTATTAGAAGCTAGGGTTAGGTCTCTGCTCCTTTATTTAAGTGGGAGTGTCTCAGGGCCATTGACTGAGAATCTTCTCCCCAGAAGATGAGACTCCTCAGAACTAAGTCTCCCAAGAAACCAGAATGAAGACTCTAGAAGAGATGGGAATATGAGACTTTTTTTCTGGTCCCCAGGCAAGTTTTTCTGCTTAAAAATAAAAGAAATTCCTGAAGTTCCATAAGAACAAGCAGCTGGTCTTTGTTGTTTTTATATCTCCTTCAGCATCTATCATATTGCCTTGTACATAATAGGTATTTGAATGTTTTGTGAATGAATACAAGAATGAAAGAATGAATGGATTGTGTTCTAGCCATGAACTGAAATAAATACCTTGAAGAGTATAGAGCATGCCTGGTATTAGCTCCAGGAATCACCAGTCAAAGAAAGAAGAAGTAAAGAAATAAATATTATCTGAGCATATTTATATTTCTTGGCATTGTGCGGTAAGGAGACATTCTAATATCCAACAGTATTCTTATGCATGAGATTTTATTACAGTTGAGAAACTTCTGAGGTAGAACCACCAGTTTTGTTTGAAGTAGAGGAGAAAGAGTTATATAGTGAAATATTTCATTTTGGCTGTGAAAAAAAATACCTAACTCAAACAAGTAAAATGTCAGCCATAAAGATGTACAACATTTTTCAGGAAGCCTTGTCTATCCTGAACAAATGTTTTCATACTAAATAGGCTACCTTTCATAATCGCAGTTATTGAGGAGACATCCCAAGGTTGCAGGTTGGAAATATGTTAAATATGTCCTGAAATTCAATCCAATAGAATTCCAACATTAGAGCTCATTCATAGGACGGCACTCAAAAGCAATGTAATTTTCATGAAATATGTCCCTCTATGTAATTGTGAAGGCTGAATATTGTCATGGTTTCCCAGGAATTCTCAACCTCGTGGAAAATCCTCCCAACTGGACTTTTAACCACTGAGAAGAAATAGCAATAACAATGTGAAATTTAAAATAAACAGCCCTGGAAAAATACTATCCCTCCCAAAGAGGCAGCCGTAGGAATTCAGTGCCACTTGTAATATGACACAGGGGTTTGAATGTGAACATAAATAGGATTTCTGGGCATGAATTCTGGGGGATTGAAGACAAATAAAGTCTATTAGGAAAAAAGATCTACTCATAGAAGCTGAGCTTTTGAGAACCATTCAGGTCATCCTGAACTGTGACAGCTACCCAGTTCCCCTCATCCCCTATACCTTGGATTTATAAATGGGAACAACTGTTGCTTTGTAATGACATTATTACAATCTGTGCTATTGTTTATAATTCGGTCCAACAGTAGATTTGGGGATCACTGTTACTGGAATATGGAAACAATAATAACATCTGGGTAAAGGACCAGAGAGTCAAGGTTGGGGGCAGAAAGACCTTAGGTTCAAGTCTTCCTCTAATACAGAGTAGCTTGATGACTATACTAATAACAGTGGCAGCATTTAGAGAGCACTTTCTATGTAGCCCATCCACACTGAGTGACTATTCCTACTCCTATTGGGTCAGTTTCTTAGAATGCTGCTATTATATTCCCTCCAGGCTCTGGAGGTAGCCCTGAGGGATTAAGGGTATCTTTCTATTGCTATAGCTCATGTGCTCCATTGGTGTGCTTCCCTTATAACTGTCAGTTTGTCATCAATTACTCCATCAGACTTTGTTTTTAAAAAGAATTACAAACCTTTCTATATCATTTTAATTTCTCCTTCTTCCCCCCCCCCCCAATTCCCAGTTCCTGGCTTCCATTCTTTCAAGCTATGCTGTCTCATCCTGGAGCTTCCTTCAGGGTGTGAGTTCTCCTCACTCTTGAACATACAACTTTCCCTAGGACTTTCTCAACATTGAAGTCCCTCTGTAAGGCCAGTTTTGCTTCTCTCATTGGTAAGTTCTTACAGGAATCTCCCCATTGTGGAGGGGCCTGGGCTAGTTTTTATTTCCCTCCCAGCTGGATTACTAGCTTCTGGACTTCAAAACCATCAGGTCCCCTCCCCTATCCCCCTGCACCTTTCCTTCCCTTTTACAAATTGCATTACTCAATTAGAATGGAAGTTCCTTGGGGTCAGGAACTGATTTTCTTTTTTATTTTATTTGTATGGCTAGTACTTAGCTCAGTGCCTATAATGTAGGAAATGTTTAATAAATATTCCTTTCCTTCATTCCTTCTTTAAGGTAGCATAGAATGAAATAATTGGCACAAAAATCCTCTTTTCCCTATCCCCACTTCCCTCCAAAATAAATCCGTGACACTGTCTTATAAGCATCTGCAGGGGTCATTTGAAAGTGGGATCAAGAGTAGAACTTCCCCAAGCCATCTCCCAATCAACAAATGGTCAAGGGATATGAATAGGCAGTTTTCACATGATGAAATCAAAACTATCAATAAGCACATGAAAAAGTGTTCTAAATCCCTCATGATTAGAGAAATGCAAATTAAAACAACTCAGGTACCACTTTACACCTATCAGACTGGCCAATATGGCAGCAAAGGAAAATGATAAATATTGGAGGGGGTTGTGGCAAAATTGGGACACCAACACACTGCTGATGGAGTTGTGAATTGGTTCAACCATTCTGGAGCGCAATTTGAAACTATGCACAAAAAACTTTAAAAGAATGCCTGCCCTTTGATCCAGCCATATCAAAAAGATAATAAGGAAAAAAAAGACTTGTATAAAAATATTTAAAGCCACACTCTTAGTGGTGGCAAAAAATTGGAAAATGAGGAGGTGTTTATCAATTGGGGAATAGCTGAACAAATTGTGGTATCTGTTGGTGATGGAATACTATTGTGCTGAAAGGAATAATGAACTGGAGGAATTCCATGTGAACTGGAACAATCTCCAGGAACTGATGCGGAGTGAGAGGAGCAGAACCAGGAGAACATTGTACACAGAGACTGATACATTATGGCACAATCTAATGTAATAGACTTCTCTATTAGTAGCAATGCAATGACCCAGGACAATTCTGAGGGACTTATGAGAAAGAACATTATCCACATCCAGAGAAAGAACTGTGGGAGTAGATATGCAGAAGAAAAACATATGATCAATCACGTGGTTCAGTAGGGATATGATTAGGGTTTTAATGTTAAAAAGATCACTCTACTGCAAATATTAATAACATGGAAATAGGCTTTGAACAATGATACATGTATAACCCAGTGGAATTGTTTGTCAGCTCCAGGAGGGGGTAGGCAAGGGGGAAAATCATGAATCATAGAACCATTGAAAAATATTCTAATAAACGAACAAACAAATAGATACATATTAATAATAATAAAAGACTAGAGAGTCCTTAAGGCAAAGAGGTAGATCTTGGTTCTCAGAAATCTTTTTCTCTACTTCATAAAATGAAATTCCCCTTAGATGGGGTTTTGCTTTTAGTGTCCCTTATGGAATCTCCCTGTCTGCATTATATGCACTATGTCTTTAGCTACCAATACAGTCACTGACACCAGCCATTAATGTCCTGGTAGATGATGCTAGGCTACCCATGGGAAGAGGGGAAATCCCAAATCCTCCATACCTGTCTGTCACAAATTCCTCCTCTAGGAAAGGGTTGGGGTTTGGGTGAGAAGGGTACCTAGGTTAAGGTTGAAGTCAAAACATGAAGGCTTCTTCTGCCAGTTTGTGATTTCTTCTCTATGACTTTTTCAAAGTATATTTTTATTTATTTTGCTAAATGTTTCCCAATTAAATGTAAATTTTTAAAACTTTTATTTTTTTTAATTCTGAGTTCCAAATCCTGTCCCTTCCTTATGCCCTTCTCCCCTCTTAGGAAGTTAAAATATTTAATATTGATTGTACATGTGAAATCATGCAAAACATATTTCCATATGAGCTATGTTAAAAGAGAAAACACAGACCTCCCAAAAAAGGCAACAAGAAAAACAAAGTGAAAAAAGGGAACTTCAGTCTGCATTCAGAATCCATCAGTTATCCCTCTGGAAGTGGAGAGTATTCTCATCATGAGTGCTTTGTAATTGTCATGTTTCATTGTCTTGGTCAGAGTAGTTAAGATTTTCACTGTTGATCATTCTTAGACTATTATTGCCATTATGCACAATGTTCTTCTGGTTCTGTTCCTTTCACTTTACGTGAGTTCTCGTGTCTTCCAAGGCTTTTCTGAAATCATCCTACTCATCATTTCTTTTTTTTTTTATTTTATAGTATTTTATTTGATCATTTCCATGCATTTTTCATTAAAGACAAAGATCATTTTCTTTTCCTCCCTCCCACCCCCCGTGGCCAACGTGTGATTCCACTGGTATCATATGTGTTCTTGACTTGAACCCATTGCCATGTTGTTAGTATTTGCATCAGAGTGTTCGCTCCGCTACTCATCATTTCTTAAAGCACAATAGTTTTCCATCACAAGGTATATAACATACACAACTTGTTCAGCCATGCCCCCAGTTGTGGGCATCTCTTTTATTTATGACTCTTTGTCATCACAAAAAGAACTGCTACAAATATTTTTGTAGTAATAGGTCCTTTCCCACTGCTCTAGGGTTTTCCTGAAATATTGTCTCTTGCTTGTACTCACTCCAGTCTCCCTGATCTAAACCAACTTGATGTTTTCTCTGATTGCCCAGGCATGACTTTGTTCAAACTCTGCCAGTCCAAACATATTTCAAGTGATCAAGACATTTTTGACTTTGATTCTAAAATCTCTGATTTATTTATGTTCTCACTTTTAATGTATCATCTGCTTTAAATGGAGGGAGGTAATTAGACTGACTCAACTGAGCCTCACAACAACTCTATGATGTAGATATGACTATCGTTCCTATTTTACAGATTTGGAAACTGAGGCTTAGAAGGGTTAAATGGTTCAAGATCACATAGCTAGTAAGTGTCTTAAGGAGGATTCATATTCAGTACTTCCTGACTCCCAAGGACTGAATTTTATCCATTGTGCTATCTTAGCCCCAGATCTTCCACACCTCCAGACTGTTCCACAAAACCTTTAAGCTAAAGATGAGCTACTATTCTGCATTGGTGGAGGTATTTCCTATGACAGGAATATCCCATCACAATGACATTATATGTACAGTCCCTCCACTCTCCAAAAGTACAATAATAGCTCCCATTTATACAGTGCCATGCAGTTTAAAATTCAGTACCTTAGAATAATATTGCCTATCTGAAAACAAGCATTTATTAAATGTTCTCTCTGTGTCAGGCATGTGCTGAATACAGGTTATAAAGAACGACAAAAATACGGTCCCTGCCCTCGAGGAATTTATGTTGTAGGGAGAGGCAGGTACTATATATAGTAAACATATGAAATATAAAACAGCTATACACACACAGATATAAATGTATTTATTTATTGTGCAAATGGGAGACAAACTCAGAGGGAAGGCACTGGCAGTGGCTGGCAGGGAAGATAGGAGTCCAAGAAGTTGTCTTGCAGAGAGTGAGATTTGAGCTGTCTTAAAGGAAGCCAGGGAAGCCAGGAGGCAGAGGGGATGAGAGAGAACATTCTAGGCACGAGAGATAGCCAGGAACAAGGAGACCCAATGTTTCCGGTAAGGAACAGTAAGGAAACCAGTGTGACTTGATCCTAGAATGCACACAGGAGAGTGTAAATTATTAAAAAAAAAGATTGGAAAATTAAGAAGGGGCTAGGTTGTGAAGGGCTTTAAGGCAGAGGATTTTATATTTGATCCTAGAGGTAATTGGGAGCATTGGTGTTTATTGAACAGGAACTATCAGATTAGGTTTAGGTTGATCATCTTGGTAGCTAAATGAAGATGGACCAGAAGGGGGAGAGACTTGAAGCAGGGATACCAACCAATGGGCTTTGGTAATAGGCCAAGTACAAGGTGATGAGGACCTGCATCAAAACTGTTTGATTGGCTGTGTGTGAAGAGATGGGAACATGCCCAAAGGCTGTTGTGGAGTTGGAAACCATGTTGTGAGATAGAAGGGGCAAACATTGTTATTCCATTTTTACAGCTGAGGAAACTAAGGATCAGAGGCTTTGAGACTTCCTTATGGCCACGAAGCTAGTGAGTGATGGTCTTATGTTCAAATTCAGGTCTTGGGTTCTTTCAGAGGCATTACATTATCCATAATGGCCAGGAGAGGTTTGGTCTATAACCACATGGATTTGGGAGATTCCCCAAGATGAATATATATGATGTATTACATGAAAATGCTGGTATAATGTATAGCCAACTATTTACTACCTGGGGAGGGGGCAAGGAGGGAAGAGAGGAAAGGAGAAAATCTGAATCCTAAAAAATTAAAAAACAATTGTCATAAAAGGTTTCTACATGACAAATACTATCAACAAAGCAATGGGTTCAAATCAAGAAAACATCTAATGCCCAGTGGATTTACGCGTTGGCTATGGGGGGTGGGGGGAGGAAAAGAAAATGATCTATGTCTTTAACGAATAATGCTTGGAAATGATCAAATAAAATATATTTAAAATAAGGTTTCTACATGAAACTGAATAAATAATTTTTAAAAGATTTATATATATATATATATATATATACACACACACACACATATATATGAAACCCCCTTCCTCCAGTAAATCAAGAACATTTTAAAATTGCTTATTATGTACCAGGCACTATACTATGAAAACACAAACATACACATGCATGTATGTACACACACATGTACACACAATGATATAGTCTTGCCTTCTATGAGTTTATATATGTTAGCAAGGATGGGGATAACTTGGTCATTGAGAAATAAATACAGGATATAATGCCAATGGGAAAAATTATTTTGGATGAATCAGGAAAGGACTTGTGATGATAATAAGAAACAGGAAGTAGTATAGGAGTGAGACTAAGAGGTAATCATCCTGGATAGCCAGTCAGTAAACTTTTATGAAGTGCCTACAATGTGGGTTAGCTAGGTGACCTGGTGTATAGAGTGCCAGGTTTGTAGTCAAGAAAGACTCATTATCTTGAGCTCAAATCTGGCCTCAGATAGTTACTAGCTGGGTGACTCTGGGCAGATCACTTAATCCTGTTTGCCTCAGTTTCTCCATTGCTAAAATGGGCTGGAGAAGGAAATGTCAAACCACCCTACTATCTTTGCCAAGAAAAATCCAAATGAGGCCATGAAGAGTCAACTGTGACTGAAAATAGTAGCAACATATTCTAGGCAGATAGACTAGAAGATTAGCGTCAAATGATAGGCTTTCTTGCATTTTTTGAAGAGGACCAATGGCATCACAGGATAATGTCTTGACTTATGCATGAATTGGGTTTGTCAGGCAGAGTTGCATAAAGTTGTCAGCCTCGCTCTTTCTTTCAGAATCATCGAAATCGAGGGGCAAGGCAAAATCAGAATGACCGACTATGGCTCTGGATACCGTGGATGATCTTGGCCTTCAATGTCTGACCAAAGCCCTAAGCACACTATAGTGCCTATGTTAGTGTCCTTTCTGGCCATTGGAACAAATTGTTCTCATCTGTCCAGGAGTTTGGGTTTTATCCTAAAGATACAGTCTATTTTGTAGGAGAATGACATGCTAGGAGCAGCCCTTTAATGATACACATTTGGCAACTGAGTGGAGACTCTCTCTTATTATCAGTAGGGTAGGAGAAGAAGAGAATTAGATTTGTATCAGAATAGCTCTGGGCAACTGGCTGCTTCCTTACATTTTGCTTCCAAAGTCTCTTAAATCAATCTTAGGACTGTCCTTCCAGCTTATTTTGGCTAAGATGAAAAACATGGTACTTGGTGTATGTGTGTGTGTGTGTGTGTGTGTGTGTGTGTGTGTGTGTGTGTGTATGGGGGGGGAAAGGTAGGGAAAAGATGATTTTTTTTCTGGCTTTTCCTTCAGTTGGTGTTTGAGTCTTACTGTTCTGATATGTTAATCCTTTGAGTCATTTGATCCTATTTCAGGCGGGTATAAACAATGACTTTCCATCCTCACCATCTTACATTCTCCCTTATGGCCAGACTGTCTGCTTTTACTTCTAAGAGAAGAGAGGAGGCTGGGAGATTCCAGTTTGGGGGTAGTTCAGATTTCCCTCTTTACTCTCTTTTAGACAGTGTTGGCTCCAACCATTTGGACTCTGGTTTTGCCAGGTTGCTAAAATCTGCTGGTAGCATCAGTGTCTGAAAAGTTAACAATTAATTCTTACAAATCCATTTTAGGTTCCTGGATGGACTGTTGATGATTAGGGACTGTTCCAGGGATGACAAATACCCTGACATTTTGGTCTAAGAAACAGATGGTATTTTAAGAATATTCTTTAGTTACTTCAGTACATTGAGAACTTGAGGAAAGGTATTTTGTGGGGGAAATGTTTATCCTGAGAATGTATTTTGTGTTGTTATTATTTGGTTGTTTTCAGTCCCATCTGACTCTTTGTGACCCAATTTGGGGATTTCTTGGGCAGGAAAATAACATGCTAAGAGCAGCACTTTAATAATACACATTTGGTAGCTGAGGGGAGACAATCTCTTATTGTGAGTCTGATCTAGGGATTTCTTAGAAAGTCTTTGGGAGTAGGGAAAAAAAAAGAATCAGATCTGTATCAGAATTGGTCTGAGCAACTGGCTTGGCAAAGACAGTGGAGTGGTTTGCCATTTCCTTCTCTAATTCATTTTACAGATGAAGAAACTGAGATAAGCAGGGTTAAGTGATTTGCCTGGGTCACACAGGCAAATGTTTGGGGCTGAATTTGAACTCAGTTCTTCCTGGCCTGTCACTCTATATACTGGACAACCTAGCTGCCCATCCAATGAGACTGATGGACTAAAAATAATTAGTATTATTTTCTTACCAAGCTGTGCCTTATAATCACCATTATTTTGGAGCATTTGATTGGATTGATAACAGAGCCATTAATGGGAATAAACATCTACCAGGTTCTGCTCTTTGCCTTGGAAAGAAGGCTCACATCAATTTAAGGAACGTTTATTAAATATCTAATATGTGGAAGGCATTTATGCTAGACTCTAGCAATACAAATATAACAGCATCGAGTATCTCTGGTGGCATTCTCCCCCAATGGAGATGCTGTGGAGCTTGTTTCTGGAGAGTTATATAATGACATGTAATGGAATTAACTGGGGGAGACTATGGGATTCACAGTGACCTTCTGTAACTGTTTCTGATTGACTAACTACATGATAAGAGAAAACTTAAGAAACTGTACAACATGTCAGCAACCCTATCTGCCCTTCCTTTTACCTTTATTCTTGCCCCAGATGAAAAAATGAGTAGTTATGGATCGTACGGCTCAGGTATACTCATACTTGTGGCTAGAATGATTATTTTGGCAGGTGTATGGATGAACTGGAGAAGAAAGATACCAGGAGCAGAGACATCAATTAGGAAAGCATTAAAAAGGCTTAAATTAGGGTGATAGCTTCAAGTGGACATAAGGAAACAGATGGAATCAGAGAGAAAGAACTGACAAGATATAGTCTTGTCTTCACAAGAAAGTAAAACTTGAGAATTGAAAGAATTAGTTGTAATTCTCTCTCTAAAATCAATTCTGCTTGCAGAAAGCTCTAATTATTAGGAATTTTTTTCTTGATGTAAAACTGAAGTCTATTTCTCAGCCACTTTTACCCATGAGTCCCAGTCCTGCTCCCTAGGGTCAAGCGAAACAAAGGTTCGTCAGATATGTGAAGACAGCTATCATGTCTTTCTCTCTCTCTCTAATGCCTAGTCATCTCTGGTCCAAACTGAACATCCCCAGTTCCTTCAACCTTCTGTCGATGGCATGGTTTCAATGCCCTTCTCTGGACATGATCCAGTTTGTCAATGTCATTTATAAAATGTAGTTCCCAGAATACCAGACTATAGATGTGATCTGACCTGGATCGAGAATGTCATATTTGTCATCTCCCTCCTTCTAAACATTATCATTCTGTTAACAAAGCCCAACACTGCAATGCCATACTGTTAACTTGCATTGAGCTTTTTCTAGACCACTGAGTCCAGACTTGGGAATAATCTTGCAAGTTCAAGAGAGCCAGAGAAGAATCTTGAACATTTTTATGAGGGAGATATTTGAACTGTTCTTGAAAGAAATAGGAAGTAAAGGTTAGGAAGGAAATACAATCCAAGCATAGGAGACAGCTAAGGAAAAAGAATGGAGATGGGAAATGAGTGCCCTGTATGAGAAAGAATAAGAAGGCAATTTTGGTTGGAAGGAAGAGAATGTGAAGGAGAGTAATGTGTAATAAGCTGGAGAAGTAAGTTGGGGACGGATTGTGAAGGGCTTTAACATCCAAACAGAGGAACTTATATTTGGTCCTAGCAATAATGTGAAGCATTAGAGTTACTAAAGGGAGTGATGTAGTTAGAGTTATGCTTTGAGAAAAAATCACTTTGGCAGCTGTGGGAAGTAGATTGGAGTAGTGAAGAGATGTAAAGCAGGAAAACCGATTAAGAGTCCAGTTTGACCCTGAGCAAGTCATTTAACCCCCATTGTTTAGTCGTTATTGCTCTTCTGTCTTGGAACCAAAACACAGTATTGCTTCTAAGACAGAATGTAAGGGTATTGTTTAAAGAGTCCATCGCAATAGTTCTTTCTTAGGATTCATGGGACTTGAACTATGGCAGTGTCTCAGAGAGTAGAGAAAAAGTCACATTCTCGAGATATTTTGGCTTATAGAAATGACAAAACTTAGTAACTAATTGTATGAGTGTACTCTCAAGGAAGAACCCAAAGTTGTGAACCTGGGTGACTGGAAGAATGGTGGTACCCTGGTAAGCAATCAGAAAACTTGGAAGAACAGTTTTGGGGAAAAGATGATGAATTCTATTTTAGTAATGTTGAATTTGAGGTGTTCATAAGATACCCAGTTTGACATGCCCACTAGGCAGTTGCTGTGGCAAAATTGGAGCTCAGGTGAGTGACTACAGCTAGATATATAGATGTGAATGAAATCACAAAGTAGAGAGAGAAGGGGAAGGAGAAAAAACAGGGGAAGAGGAAGAGAAGGAAAGGAAAGTGCTAAATGAATTCTACAATAACTCCAGGAATTAAAGTCAATCCCACTAGCCTATAGTTAGAAGATTCTACCCTCTTCTCTTTTCAAAAAAAAAGATTAGGACATTTGGGGAGATTTAGTGGCAGATGCCTATAATCTTTGCCAATGGGGAAGTTCGACATCATAGGTTTAAAGCTGATCAGGTGTACACACTAGGTATGAGATCATTTTGGTGAGCTCTGGGGAATGCCGCAGGAAGGGCAAACTGGCCCAAATCAGAAATGTAACAGGTCAAAGTTTCTTTACCAAGCAAAGGGTTCAGCAGATTCCTGCCTGACATGGAGACCTAGACCTAAGAAAAAGAGAGAAAAAAGAACAAAAATCAAGTAAATCAAGGCATCTTCTTGACTTCAAACTTTTGACATATCAATTCAAATGAACACAACAGGCATTGCTTTAATCCTGATAAAGCCTATAAAATGCTTTAAAGTTTGAAAGCACTTTACATAGCTGATATCATTCAATCTTCACAATAATGCTCTGTGGTAGGCATTATTATTATCTCATCTTATAAATTTGGAAACTGAGATGCAGAGGGGTCCAATTACTTTACCAGGGTTACACAGAAAGTTGTGTCCAAGGCAAGATTTAAACCCAAATCTTTCTAATGCTAAATTCAAGGAATCCCTAATCCTCTAAGTTGTGTAGGTTGTCTTCTGCAAGTATAAGTACTGAGAATACCAAAAAAAAAAAGGGAAAAAGGGAAAAAGAAAATATTTTCTCAGCCTTCATTCTACCTGTCCCATTGCCTACAAAGTTCCAAAGCTCTTTCGGAATGATGGGAGAAGGGTTTGAACCTTATGTTAGCTCTTTGAAGACATCGAAGTGCTCTTTTTTGCCATTTTTCAGTGGAATTTCAACTGAGTATAATGGGGGCAAACAAGTGAGACCTTCCTGGTCTCTGGGACCCTTGGCTACAACACATTCATTCTAACTGGGGCTCTCCCCAGTCAATGCAGAACCTGCAGTCTATCACTTCCAGTGGAATATATGTTTAAGGACACAGTGCAAAGAGATACAAGAAACACTGTGATGTTCCACTTCTAATGACAGAGCAAGTGGGAATCAAAGGGGGCTGTACCAAAGCTATGGAGGAGAGAACTGGCTCCTGGCTCCCCATTTCCTCCAGGATCAAATATAAAGTCCTTTGTTTAGCATTTAAAACTTTTTTACAGACTGACCCCTTACTACATTCCTACTCTTCTCGGAAATGTCTCTTCCACACACACTAGGATCCAAGCACACTATTTGTGAACAGCATCTCATCTCCCCGCTTTATGCCCTGAATACACCTCTGCCTCCTGATTTCTCTGGCTTTTTAAAGATTTACCTCAGATTTCAACTTCAGCAAGAAACCTTCCAGTGTTGATTTTCAATAAGAAAAATTCACCAGACTGGAGTTATCCATGATCTCAACCCAGGTGGTCTTCCAATTCTTAAGAATGCATAAATGGTATTGATTTCAGAGCAAGGAGAGACGTATTCCTCCGATTCTTTTATAGTCTTGTCAAGCAGAGAAATAAATCTGTGCACAAAAAATGTCATTTGGCATTTCTTGACACAAAGGCATACAGCACACTCTCTGGAGGCCACCAGAAATTTCCCTTTGTACCCTGTATTTGTGGGATAGGAAATTGTCAGTTCTCTATAGCTCCATTGGCCGCTGGGTCTTATGGGTAACGGGTACAGTCAAATCTCTGTTTGACACAACATTTACAAGGTAGGAGCTATGGAGCAAGGCTTTGACCAGAATGGGATCTCCCACCACTTTCTGGGGTTTCCCTTCTATCAGAGGGGAACTTGCTCTCTCAGTGGACTTCCATTGCTAATGATCAGATTCCTGCCAAAGCCCTGGTTTAAAGACAAGTGTCCTGGTCTCCTAGTCTTGTGCAGAAGTTTTCCAACCTCTCTTTGCCATTTCTTTTTGATGGGGTCTCAACACCCCATTTTTCTCCACTCTGTTCTGTCTTTTTTGGGTTGCCTATTTTCTAGAAATGCTTTATCTGAATATTTTCTGAACCTGAATTCATTTTTTTCTCAGAGCTTTATTTTGTTAAGTTTTATATTTGCATTGTTTGGGGTAGTCGTGACAATGTTCACTGAGATTTTTAAAAGCTCTCAAAGTTCTTAAACAGAATTTTATTATAGCTAGTGAACCCAAATTTCTTATAGGAATAACCCTCCTCCCCCATTTAAAACCTAATTGGACACAACAGACTTGTTTTTAAACAGAATTTTATACTGTTTTCCTGCTATAATTGATGAATAATGCTATTCTGGCTAGCAGTTATTTAAATGAGATCAACAAAGATGTTCCCTTCAGTCTTTTGAGTGAGAAGGGAATTTGGGAGCATTAACAGCCATTGCCATCATCACTGGATTTTGAAATACAAACTCATTCCATGACCTTCTCCTCATTAGATTTTCTCCCCTCATGGCTTGCCTAGAAAACTGTGCTGAGAAGTGTAGTGTGACTACTTCTCCCCTGCCCCCAACCCCATTACTATCTAACTGCCCTTTTGCCTCCACAAATTACCGTGCCTTGGTGGATGGTAGCCAAGTCAGGCGGTCTAGACTGTAATTAAAACCAAGATTTTTTTTTCACTCTATAAATTTGACAATTTATTTCAAGAAACCATTCTGTTTTCCCTTAATTTGACTGTAGGAAAAGAAACCACAAATGACTTGTTTTTTTCATCGTGGTTTCCTCAAGCCCTGTGGTAGTTCTCAATTTGGTTGTTATGGTTCGCAACGGTTTCAGACAAGGGGGTCAGAAAAGCATGATGGATATAACTCCATTTACTTAAATTTATTTGACAGGTAGTCAGCAGGCAGTTAACTGTCTTGGAATTCGTTGCCTTATCAGCCCATGCCTTATTGATCTCTGTACAAAGGCCCAAACTGCTAAGAACCAGCACCCATTGTTTTCCCACCTCAAATGTCCCTTCCTGGCTTCTCCTTCCTGGCCAGATGAATTTGTATCAGTAGATGGCAGTAGCTGTTGTCTGGAAGCATATAATATAATAAGATGGACCCTAGAAAATTGACTTGGAGTCCAAGTATGGGCAATGGAGGAGCCATGCATCTGAATGTCTGCTCCCAACTCAGTCTACAAACTGGCCATTTGGGGTTTTCTGCTTTGGTAAAGGAGAATTCCCTTCTCTGTCTCAGAAGCAGTCTTAAAGCCTTACTCAGACGCAAGGGGAGCCATTCTCCCAAATATGTACATACAACTACATATAGACAAGATCTGTTTAGTTTTAATATAAGGAATTTTCAGATCAAACACACTACCAGTGGAGGACTGGGAGAGAACTCTTCAAGAATAAAAAAATTGAGGTAAGACTTGAAGGAAGCCTTGAGTTTTTTTGCATGTTTTCCATTACAGGGTGGTCGAACTCCTTAAGGGCAAAGCCTGTGTCCCTCCAGGTTGAGCAAAGTGCTCAGCACATCCTAAATGCTTAATAAATTCTAGCCTGATTGAAGTTAGTCATCCATTGGACACAACACAGAAGACTACTGAGTCCAATCATCTCATTTGACCCATGATGAAATGGAGGTATTAAGAAGGTAAAGGACTTACACGTAGTTATCCCAGCTAGTCAGTGTCAAAAGCAGGTTTTAAACACAAGTTTCTTGTTGACTCCAAGGTGACATGCCAACTGTTTTTGAAAAAAAAAAAGTTTCCTTTTGCAACAGGTGACCCCCAAATGTTCAGTGTTACCTGATTAGGTTTCCTGCTTTTGCTTTGGTGTTTTAGCAAATGAGGTGGGGGAAAGGCAGCCCATCAATCAGGAAGCCATTAATTGACCACTCTGGGGGCGTAGGGATCCTTTATAGAGAGTAGAGTGTTTGGAAAAGCAGAGAACACAACAGTGGTGGTTGTTGTTGTTCCCACAGAGGGTCAGAGGAAACCTTTCCTGGAAGGCAGGGGCCAAGCCAGGCAGCTCTTTATAACTCCCAGGGGTATTTGGTGACCAGAATGTTAGGAAGGGTTGGCCTGTTATTTCAATGGGAATGCAGGAGAGCACTGTGGGTGGCTTACATTTCTAAAAGCTTCCTGAGGCTATCAGGTATCACCCATGCTGGGAAGGTAGGGGCATTCAGATGGCTGCTTGGTAACCCAGAGTTCCCAAACAAGATTCCATGGAGGATAGGAGAAAGGCAAAGCTAAGCCCTCAGAGGGGAGAGAGAGAGAGAGAGAGGGAGAGAGAGAGAGAGAGAGAGAGGGAGAGAGAGAGCTCAGTGCTCAGCCCTTCCCAAGGAAAAAGGGGAAAATAGGTGGGGGAAAAGAAAAAATGGTGGTGTGCATGCAGGGTTAGTCTTCAGTTCTCCTACTTTTCCCTTCTTTTTCCAACTTTCCATATGTTGTGTGAAGCCTTCTGTGGGTTGGTGTGATAATCTAGGGAGTCAGTTATTCTTCATTGCTCAACCCCCCAACACATACACACACACACACACACACACACACACACACACACACACACACACACAGCCCATTCTTCTCAACAAGTCCTGCTTCTCAGTGTTTTCATCACCCTAATGTGGAAATGTGTCACTTATAAGACCTCAAATATTGGGGGGTAAAAGCAGGAAAAGTAATAATACAGGCAGCACACCATAAATCCTCAGAGACACAGATGAGGGAAATGCCAGAAAGAAGGACTTTGGGAGGCGCCCAGCTTGAACTTTCAAGAGGGCACAGTTAAACAGACAATAGTTGAGTTTTGTTTTTTTTTCAAATGCTGGTGTTCAGTATGGGATGGAAGACAGACAAGAGAAACATGAGAGCCCTCCTGTCACAGGAGGTTTCAGGTGAATATGGTTGACATTTCCAGACATGGGCTAATATCAGTCCTTGTTCCACAACTGAAGCTTATTTGCCACTTCCTTGTATGAGAGGAAAAGCCATTGAGGGTCCCGCCCCCCCCCCATAGTCTCTGTATCCTCAACCAATGTTGGTTTGAAGTGAAATATTCCTTACAGGGTGTCACCCCAGTGGCTGCTATTTCAGTCCTTAGTTGGTTAATTAGTAGTTGGGGGGGGGGAGGGAATGGGAATATACTAAGTGGGAAAGGGATAGAAGATACATTAATGTTGACTGGGTTGGCAATTTGCTTTTCTTTCTTCAGATCTCTTTTCTTTATGAGCCTGTAGTCCCACGAATAATAATTTCAGTCCCAGCAGTTGATTAGTACTTCAACCAGGAGTTGGCAAAGGACTATTTGGCCCATGGGCCAAATCTAGTCTCCCACCTGTTTTTGTAGTGGCGAGAATTTTTAAAAAAACTTTTCATATAGTTTCATTGTGCTTTAAAAATGTAAAAACCATTCTTAGAATGCAGGGCATACACATCAGGGAGTTTGCTGACCCCTGACTTAAACTATCAGATGTTTAAAGGAGAAGATATTCTTTTAACCAGAGGCAAGTAATTCTAGCCATAAAGATAACAATGATGACAATAACTTGCATTTATATATAGGAAGGGATTCTTGATCTGGGATTTATGTACTTTTTTCCCCCTTACAAGTCCAAACTTTATTTAAAACTACATTCTAAGTTTAAGGTTATTAATTGAATCACAATGAAAAAAATAGAAAAGAGAACATTACAGCAAGTCTTGAATCTGGGGAGGATCCAGTCTCCAAAGACATGTGACTGACCTGAGCAGAAGGGAGCATTACCTATTCTAAAAGGTGATGGGTCAAAATGATCTGAGCTTCAGGGTCTTCATCTGTAAAACAGAGAAAAGAATCTCTGAGCTCCCTACCTTCCAACATCATTTTTCAAAGGAGATGATGTTCATAAAGCCGAAGCAATAAGTGAATATAGAGAATAGTATATAGTGGAAGGTACAAAATATATAATTATGTATATTACATATAGTATAATATATAAAGGATAAAATATATAAATATACAGTATATTGTATAGTATAGAAAGGAAGGATAGAAAATATACATATACATAATATATCATATATAGAATAGTATATAGTGGAAGGTACAAAATATATAATTATGTATATTACATATAGTATAATATATAAAGGATAAAATATATAAATATACAGTATATTGTATAGTATAGAAAGGAAGGATAGAAAATATACATATACATAATATATCATATATAGAATAGTATATAGAGGAAGGTACAAAATATATAACTACATAGTATAGTATATATAGTTTAGTATGTAGAGGAAGGATAAAAAAAAAAGCCAGAAAGCAAGGAAGGGACTTGGCTTACAGCAGGACATTGATAGCTTTGAGGAGAGGAAGGGATTGGCTTCAATGAGGAGTCTCTCCAAGTCTAAGCCAGTGTAGTAAAGTGAGTTAAGATGTAAAGGCAAAACTTAACATATTCCTGAGACTTTGTCTTGCTTCCAAGATCAAACACAAAATGCTCTTTTTGGCATTCAAAGTTCTTCAGAAACTACCACTGCCTATCTTTTCAGTCTTCTTACACCTTATTCCCTGACAGGTACTCTTCAGTTCAATGCCATTGGCTTCCTGTCTGTTCCTTACAGAAGATAATTCATCTCTCTACTTTAGACTTTTACTTGGCTGTCCCATGATTGGAAGATCCTTTCTCCTTCTCTCTGAGTACTGAGCTCCTTGGCTTCCTCTAAGTACCAACAAAAATCTTTCCTTCTGGACGCCTTCTCCTACCCCTCTTAATTCTTGTTCATTCCCCCGTCAATGATTGGCTAGTTATCCTATCAATATCTTTCTTTGAATATATTTGTTTCACACCTTATCTCCCCCATTAGATTGTAAGCTCTTTGAGGTCAGAGATTGTCTTTTTTTCCCCCCTTTTTAAATCCCTAGTGCGTGCCATAGTGCCTGATATAGGGAAGACACTTAATAAATGCTCATTGAGTGATTGACAAAATGAACCAATTATATTGAAATAAAAACCAAGTTTAAAGCAAGATCTGGTCAAAAGCCTAATGAAGAGGACTTTATAGAAGTGGAAAACTTTTCCCTTAAACTGACTATTTATTCCAAGGCAGATCTAATGAACAAAATGGCAGCCAAAGAACAGAATAATCATTTATCTGAGTGACTCACACTGAAGAATTGGCTGGGGACCCTCAGACCCTGAAAGAACTTGAGCCTAAAATGGCCTAAAGATTCCCTTACCCCTCCACCAATGCATATATTCCATAGGACTAAATAAATTTGTTTTCCCCATTTTGACCCATTGCCTTTTAGAATAGGTAATGCTCACTTCTGCTCAAGCCAGTCACATGTCTTTGGAGACTGGATCCTCCCCAGATTCAAGACTTGCTGTAATGTTCTCTTTTCTATTTTTTCATTGTGATTCAATTAATAACCTTAAACTTAGAATGTAGTTTTAAATAAAATTTGGACTTGTCTGTAAGGGGGGAAAAAAGTACATAAATCCCAGATCAAGAATCCCTTCCTATATATAAATGCAAGTTATTGTCATCGTTGTTATCTTTATGGCTAGAATTACTTGCTTCTGGTTAAAAGAATATCTTCTCCTTTAAACATCTGATAGTTTAAGTCAGGGGTCAGCAAACTCCCTGATGTGTATGCCCTGCAAGCTAAGAATGGTTTTTACATTTTTAAAACACAATGAAACTATATGAAAAGTTTTAAAAAATTCTTGCCTCTACAAAAACAGGTGGGAGACTAGATTTGGCCCATGGGCCAAATAGTCCTTTGCCAACTCCTGGTTGAAGTACTAATCAACTGCTGGGACTGAAATTATTATTCGTGGGACTACAGGCTCATAAAGAAAAGAGATCTGAAGAAAGAAAAGCAAATTGCCAACCCAGTCAACATTAATGTATCTTCTATCCCTTTCCCCCTTAGTATATTCCCATTCCCCCCCCCCAACTACTAATTAACCGACTAAGGACTGAAATAGCAGCCACTGGGGTGACACCCTGTAAGGAATATTTCACTTCAAACCAACATTGGTTGAGGATACAGAGACTACAAGGGGGGGGGGACCCTCAATGGCTTTTCCTCTCATACAAGGAAATGGCAAATAAGCTTCAGTTGTGGAACAAGGACTGATATTAGCCCATGTCTGGAAATGTCAACCATATTCACCTGAAACCTCCTGTGACAGGAGGGCTCTCATGTTTCTCTTGTCTGTCTTCTGTCCCACACTGAACTATGCCCTCTTGCAAGTTCAAGGTGGTGCCTCCCAAAGTGCTTCTTCCTGGCATTTTCAGCATCCCTTTCTCTGAGTATTTACAATGTGCTGCCTGGTAAAGTTAACATCTGGGTTTTCCCTGAGTGGGGTAAAGGGCTTAACTCTTGGAATATCCCACCTTCACTGTAACTTACTGTCTCCCTCATTGTTGCCTGAAGAACAGTGCTATAGGAAAGGCTCAGTAGATTTACTGAGTGGTTTCACTCATTCAGTTTTGATCTGCTCCTGGAACCCCAACCATCCTTTCTCATAAATATCAAAAAGCATAACAACGATAACAATGATGACAACAACACTCTTTTTTGTCCTTCAGACAACTCAGTAGGTAACATCTTTCTCCTGCTTTTATTTAAAAAATAACCAAATAACAAGGGAATGACCTGATTTGGGGCAGGACATGAACAACTTTGAGGAGAGGAAGGAGTTGAATGACAATCTTTTGAGGAGTCTCTCCAAGTCTAAGCCTGCCTTGCCCTCGAATCCAGTTCACTGCTCTAGTAGTGATGAGTAGGCAGTGAGGAGAGAATGTCATCCTAGGTAACCCAGTCAACAAGCCAGCCACACTGGAAAACTGTCAGAAGCTAGCTTCGTAGGTTCTTTCCAGTGACAGCTACCAGTGAGTGGATAATCAGTGGCATAAGAAGCTGTCAGGGACTTAGGATGCTTAGACAAATGGGACCCAATGACTGACCAACTCTTTTTTCTTCTCTATAGCAGAAGGAGGAGATTTGAGTCTACATATCCAAATTGTAATGTATAACTTATGGTTTGGAAGTTTATGTGTAGGCTGGATTTGGACTAACTAGCTTTGAGTGGAGCTACGGGTGTGGTGCTTGAATTCTGTTAAATAATTGATTTAATATATAAATCAGCATCTAGGTTTCTCAGTGGCTAGAGCATTAGACCTGAAGTCAATAAGACTTGAGTTCAAAACCAGCCTCAGATAGCTGATTACTTTCTTATCCCATAGCAAATAATTTAATCACAGTCTGTCTCAGTATTCTCATCTATAAAATGGGGATAATAGTGCCTCCCTTGTTGTGGGGGTCAGATTTGTAAAACACTTTGAAAATCTTGAGGCATTCTATAAATAAATATATAATATATATATAATAAATATAAATAAATACATTTTAAAAAGGCATTCTATAAACTCTATAAATAAATAAAAATTCTATTATTATTTAAGCATAGTATGAAAGTGGAAGAGATTCCTGGAGAAAGCCTTGAGGGGCACTCATAGCTAATAAGGATGACATTTACTCACTTGATGAGTGAAGATCTAGTATAAGAAACTAAAAAAAAGAGCAATCATGAAAATTCAAAAAGGAGAACTTCCTGGAGGAGAAGGTGGTTAGTGTCAAATATTATAGAGAAATTAAGAAGGATGAAGGTGCTGAAGAATGCATTAGATTTGTAAATTAAGAAATCATTGATCATTTTGGAGAAGGCAGTTTCAATTGAATGGAGTAATCAGAAGTTATGTTTCTGAGGGTTTAGAAGAGAGAGGAGAGAGGAAGTGGAGGTCCCAAATGTAGGAAGCTCTTTTTCAAGGAGTTTAGCTGAGCAGGGAAGGAAAGATATAGGATGATAGATAGCTGATAGGCATGGTAGGATTCAGTGAAGGAGCATTTTTTGGGGGGTGACTTAGGCATAATTTTAGGCAATGGAACAACTAGCACATAGAGAGTGAAGATTAAAGAGGTGGGGATGATGGTGGGGGCAATCTACTGAAGAAAGTGAGGTCACAAGAGCATGTAGAAAATCTGACATTGGCAAGCAGAAGGTCTAGCTCACCATCAAAGACCAGAATGAAGGATGAACCAATTAGGGGATGATTTCAGAGGTGGATGAAAGGAGGAAGAGTAGAGAAGGCTGAGCTCACAGCAAATGTTGAAATATGAGGGGAGATCTTCAGCTGAGAAGGTTGGGGAGAGAAAACAGTTTTCAAAGCTTGAGTATAGAAGAAAAGACTTAAAACAGCTATTGTGGAGAATGGCATTGGAAACCTATTAGGGAGTAATAGAATTGTTTGACGGCAGTTTCCCCTATTCTTCATCCAGGTAGACATTTCCACCTTTGTTTTCTTTAATTACTTGTGATCCTTACACCTCAACTCCAAGCATCTGGTTAAAGCTTTTATAGACAATTAATAACTTGATGATTAGTGTCTTTAGTGTCAACAATGCCAAGCAACCTTACCTTCCTCTTAGACTTGCACCAATCTTCAATATTTTCAGCCATTTTTTTCTACACACCAATCCACTCTATTACTATTACAAAGTACTGAATTTGCTTTACCTCTCATGATTCTACTAGACTTTTAAATTTTGCTTTGTTTGCCAGGTCCCTTCTTCAATTTGCTTCTTCAGGTCCTGTCCTTTAATTCTCCTTTAATCCTGATTTTCCTTTTATATCCTCCCTAATTATCCTTGGTTCTGCTCATCTTTCAAAATAAAAGTAGAAGATGAATCCATATTTGGACCTGGAGCCTTTTCTCCCAAATAAATCTACCTCAAACCCAAACTTTCACCTAAACAATGAAGTTTAATCCAGCCCCTTTTAAATCACCTACTTGATTACTTTCTTTTTATTCAACTCAACACTCTTTCTGTTTCTTTTCCTGCAAACCAGAAGTTGAGTCACTCTCTTATTACCCTAACAGTCATACATACAATGTATAATATCTCTTAACTACTTACTACATATAAGTCATGGATGTTAATATGCTTCAAACTACTGTATTACATGTCCTTTACAGCCCTTACCACCACTTGCAATTTTGATTTTTTCAGAGATTTTAACACATTGGAAACTAACTGTATTAAAATCCCCAAAGATATGAAGCTGGAGGTTTCAGGTCTATGGATATTGATGGAATTCATTAATGTGGCTACTACTCTCTTTGACACATCTATTGACTTGCCTATAAGTAAAGAACATTTAGGCTCTCAGGATTTCAAGCTAGGAGGGACCTTAACAGTCACTTAATCCAATTTCTTCAATTTATAGATGATGAAACTGAGTTTCCCAACCCCAAAGTTTACATGTACAGGTATCACAGGCGCTAAGAAGTGGATTGAGGGTTCCAAATTAGATGTTCACTCTCTAAGACCAGTGCACATTCTCCTATGGACTTATGTTGAATAAACTCTTCTCTTTCTTTCTCTCTCTCTCTCTCTCTCTCTCTCTCTCTCTCTCTCTCTCTCTCTCTCTCTCTCTGTCTCTCTCTCTGTCTCTGTCTCTCTCTCTCTCTGTCTGTCTCTGTCTCTGTCTCTGTCTCTGTCTCTGTCTCTGTCTCTCTCTCTCTCTCTCTCTCTCTCTGTCTCTCACCCTCCACCTCTCTTTTCCTTTCCCTCTCTTCTCATTTTCCATTTCCCTTCCTATTTCCCTCTCATTTTCTCTCTGACATTTGTAAAGCTTTGAATTACATTGGGCTAGAATATGAAAACACAGGCAGAAAAATATGGACAAAGCAATTGGCATTTGAATAAGTATATTAAATGGAGATATGAAGAGACAAGTTTAGACATGATTTGTATTTAGCTACATTATACTGCCAGTATACTACAGAACTTCACTTTAATATTCCTTACCCCCCCCAAAAAAAACAGTTTTGCCAAAATGATTTCTTTTCACTTTAGTATTGAATACAATGAAAAGGATTGAATAGTAAAAAGGTGGGAAGTTGGGACAAGGAAATGATATCTCTTTGGATCAAATATATAGGGAGTGTTAGGAAGCCGCATGGAATTTAATGACTTTTGAACAATTAGAAAGGTGGGAGAGACAAAATTCCTTGTTACCTGTTGCCTATTTAATATGGGAAACAATGAAGTCCCAGGAGGAAACACATAGAAATCAGGATAGATATGAGGGCAATACGGACCAAAAAAAAAGAAAAAAAGAAAATAAGAAGACTCAGAAAATGATTGATTAGAGGAAACATAAAGTGTCTAGAACACTGGACTTGGAGTAATAAGAGTTGATTTCATGTCCTGCCTTAGATACTTATCAGTCCTGTGTTTCTGGGCAAGTTACTTAGCCTCAGTTTCCACATAGATAAAATAAGCATTATTATAGCATTTATCTGCCTACCCACCTTTATTTATTTTATTTTTTAAATTATTTATTTAGAATATTTTTCATGGTTACATAATTCATGTCCTTTCCCTCTCCTCTTCCCTCCCTGCTCCTGGAACTGACAAGTAGTTCCACTAGGTCATACATGTATCATTGTTCACAATCTATTTCCATGTTATTCACATTTGCAATAGAGTGATCTTTTAACACCAAAATCCCAACTATATGCCCACTGAACCACATGATTGATCATATGTTTTTCTTCTGCATTTCTACTCCCACAGTCCTTCCTCTGAATGTGGATAGCATTCTTTCTCATAAGTTCCTCTGGATTGTCCTGGATCATTGTATTGCTGCTAATAGAAAAGTCTATTATATTTGATTGTGCCATAGTTCATCAGTCTCTGTGTATAAAGTTCTCCTGGTTCTGCTCTTTTCTCTCTTCATCAATTCCCTGGAGGTCGTTCCAATTCACACGGAATTCCTCCAGTTCATTATTCCTTTCAGCACAGTAGTATTCCATCACCAACATATACCACAATTTGCTCAGTCATTCCCCAATCAAGGGACAACCCCTCGTTTTCCAATGTTTTTGCCAGCACAAAAAGTGTGGCTATGAATATTCTTGTACAAGTCTTTTTCCTTATTATCTCTTTGGGGTACAAGCCCAGCAGTGCTATGGCTGGATCAAAGGGCAGACAGTCTTTTAGCGCCCTTTGGGCATAGTTCCAAATTGCCCTCCAGAATGGTTGAACCAATTCATAACTCCTCCAGCAGTGTATTAATGTCCCAATTTTGCCACATCTCCTCCAACATTCATTGCTTTCCTTTGCTGCCATATTGGCCAGTCTGCTAGGTATGAGGTGGTACCTCAGAGTTGTTTTAATTTGCATTTATCTATTCAGAAGGTATTTGGAACACTTTTTCATGTGACTATTGATATTTTTTATTTCTTCATCTGACAACTGCCTATTTATATCCCTTGACCATTTGTCAATTGGGGAATGGATTGATTTTTTGGTAAATTTGTCTTAGTTCCTTATATATTTGGGAAATTATACCTTTGTCAGAGAGTTTTGTTATAAAGATTTTTTCCCACTTTGTTGCTTTACTTCTCTAATTTTGGTTACATTGGTTTTGTTTGTACAAAGCCTTTTTGATTTAATGTAATCAAAGTAGTTCATTTTACATTTTGTAATGTTCTCTATCTCTTGTTTGGTCTTAACTGTTATGAATATAATGGATCCGACTGCATTGGTATTGAGTCTTGATAGTTTTGATTGCCCAACTGTATTTATAAACTAACACTGTTTGGGTTAAAACTCATTACAATCTATATAACCTAGCCACCTTTAAAATGAAGATGAAATGAGATAACATGTAAAACATTTTCCAAACCTTAAAGCACCCTAGAAATGCTAATTATTACCTACAAAACAGGACAACTCAGGTGTGAAGTGGATAGAATACTGGACTTGGAGTCAGGAAAATTTATCTTAATGAGTTCAAATCTGAACTCAGACATTTTACTAGCTGTGTGGCTCTGGACAAGTCTCTTAATCCCATTTGCCTCAGTTTTTTTTTTTTCATTTGAAAATGAACTGAGAAGGAAATGGTCAACCACTCCAATATCTTTGCCAAGAAAATCCCAAATGGGGTCTCAGAGTCAGACATGATTGAAATGACTGAACAATTAGAGAAGAGAAAGGAAGCCCCAAATACAATCCATAACTGTAATAATTTTTTTTTTAAATATATTTTATTTGGTCATTTCCAAGCATTATTTGTTAAAGACATAGATCATTTTCTTTTCCTCCCCCCCACACCCCATAGCCGACGCGTAAATCCACTGGGCATTAGATGTTTTCTTGATTTGAACCCATTGCTTTGTTGATAATATTTGCATTAGAGTGTTCATTTAGAGTCTCTCCTCTGTCATGTCCCATCAACCGCTGTATTCTGGCAGTTGCTTTTCCTCGGTGTTTTCACTCCCATAGTTTATCCTTTGCTTATGAATAGTGTTCAGGGACATTACACCGCCATTAATGGAGACGTCCATTACATTCGCTTATACCACAGTGTATTAGTCTCTGTGTACAATGTTCTCCTGGTTCTGCTCCTCTCGCTCTGCATCACTTCCTGGAGGTTGTTCCAGTCTCCATGGAACTCCTCCACCTTATTATTCCTTTTAGCACAATAGTCCACAACTGTAATAATTTTAATAGAAAAATTGTCAATATATTAGCAGGAGTGCTATCTTCTTAGCTGTCTGACTCGTATACTTATTAAAGACAGATCATTCAAAGAGCAGCCTGGGGTCATATTATTTGAGGGTCAGTTCATCAGAGAACAGATCCACCCAATTTCTCACTCCTTCCTACAAAGTAATCTTGAGGTTATATCTTGAATCTCACATTCTGCTGGGTTCCAAGATAATAGGAGGGGAGATCAGTGGTGTAAACCTTAAAATTTCTTAGACTTATGAATGTTGGAAATTTCCCCATTTCCAACATTAGGTAGGGAGGGTCCTTCTCCTCCCTACCTAAGACTACTTTAGGACAGAAACCTTTTGCTAAACAGTGGAAAGGGCTTTGACCTATGCTTAAGCATAGAACAGGAAGTTCTTTGAGTCATGATTGATTTTAGAATTGATACAATAGAGATACTTGGAATGAGAGAACCAGGTCTTGGAAAATACAATCTCTACCCTACTCAGAGTAAAAGGATTTAGGAAGGGCTGCAGCAAAGGATCAAGATTTAATTATTTGAGAATATGACCTTCAACAGACATGTGCAAAGCCACAGACCTCTGGGTGGTCCTGGGTTAAGCTAGAGCCACCATTGGCACAGGGGAGACAAGGACAGTGATTGGTAGATGTGAGAACTGAGGGGAGGGAACTGAGATGGTTTCCTTAAAGATAGCGGGGTCTGAGGACTAAAAGAGGTTTGAGAGGTTTTGCTCGGAGAGGTTGTGCTCTGAGAAGCTTGCTCTGAAGGAGGCTGGAGGTGGAGGCCCCTGAGACTGTTTCTCCATTTTGGTCATGTGAGTGATAGGGACTGGTCTCTTTTCTTTGCCTCAGCTATCTAAGGGCTTGGGCCTTTGGGCCCAGCCTAAACAGAGGGGGTATTTAAGCCCTATTCCCTTCTCTCTCTCTCTCTCTCTCTCTCTCTCTCTCTCTCTCTCTCTCTCTCTCTCTCTCTCTCTCTCTCAATACCTTTCTTCCTCCTGTTTGTAATTAAACTCCATAAAAGGTTGACTGCTGACTTGAGTTTTCATTTAGGAATTACATAGCTGAATTCCTTGGTGACCTTAAATTAATATATATCAGTCTTTTAAAGTGATTTCCTTGTCACATTGGTGACCAGTAAGTCCTTCGTCTCTGAGTACCCCAGTAGTTTTAAACAAGGTTTGTAATTTCCATTGCCACAAGGCCAAAGTTATTGACAAGAACTTGGAGAAAAAGGAGAGAGCAAAGATTGAAGATAATGGGAATAAAGTCAAAGAGGAAGAGATGAAAAGGAGAAGAGAAAGAAGGAAAAAAGTGAACATTTGGGAAGTTTATGTGTTTCAGATGTCAATGAGTGGCATCAATTGCCATAGGTTGACCAACATTAATATGGAAAAGACATCCTCCACATTTTTAAAGTCATGGTCCCCTTTGGTGGTCTGGTAAAGATTATGGATTCCCATTCAGAATAAGTTTTTTAAAAAGACACAAAGTTACAAAGGAGATGAATTATGTTGAAATACAGTTATTGAAATATTCTAAAAAATTAATTCTGAAAGTTAAGAACCCCCAGTGTAGAGAAAACTTCTATTTAAGATCAGAAGCAAAAATCACAAAGAGGAATAGACTAATTTGTTTCATAGGACAAAATAAAGATATGAAAATATATAGCCTAGTTGAGCCACCAATTGTGAAGTTGGGTGGTGAGATAGAACATGATAGCCCACTGATGTTTGCAAGGTACTAGAAAGGGAAGACTAATCTCTATTCTAAAAAGACATACATCATCATATCTTTCTCAATATTCCTTAGAACTTTTGCCTTTTGTCATAATTATGTATATATGTCCCATACCCTATTAGATGGTAAACCTTACCTTCCATCCTAGAATCAATATTGTGTATTGGTTCCAAGACAAAAGTGTGATAAGAGCTAGGAAGTGCTAGACTTTCATCATTCTTATAGCTGAAAGTAATCTCCTCTGAACCATAATAACACTTGTAACTCTCTAACTTGTAACTCTAAGAGAGGAGAGGGGGTTTGAAGATTTTCTCCCTTCTGCCTTCCCTCTTTAGCTAAAGCTGCTCTCTCCAATTCACTCTTGTCACTCTTGTCCCCCTCCACTACTCTAGACCAAAAGGTCTCCCCTTGATCCATTCACTCACACTCATTTTGGGGAACAGAAAACTTTTAATGTTAACTCAATCAGGTAATACAAATGGAATAATGGGCAGGGAACAATGGGAAAAGGAATGTGGGAAAAGGGGGTTCCTATCTTTATCTAAACCCTTTTCCTCCCTCCTCAAGTTTGGGGGGAACTCAGGCCTTGGCAGCCTGAGCCTTCTGAGAGAAAGTCAGGTTGACTCACCCCTGGGCAACAGGAGCTGAGGTAAAGTCTGCTCAGGTTTCTCTTCAAAAAATCCCTTCAATTGGGAAGTGTTGTGGGGAAAGATTTCCAGTCACCAGCAGGAAAAATGGGTAATGCTCATCTCATTCACAAAACAGAAGATTTAGAAAGTCATTCCAGGAAAGACAATTTAAGAATCATTGGCCTACCAGAAGACCATGACAAAAGGAAAAGCCTGGACATCATACTACAGGAAATTATCCAAGAAAACTGCCCTGATATTCTAGAACAAGAGGGAAAAGTGGAGACTGAAAGAATCCACAGATTACCTCCTGTACTTAATCCCCAACTGACAACACCCAGGAATGTTATAGCCAAATTCAAGAACTATCAGACCAAGGAAAAAATATTATAAGCTGCTAAGAAGTCATTCAGATACCATGGAACCACAGTGAGGATAACACAGGATCTGGCTGCATCTTTACTGAAGGACTGAAAAGCATGGGATATGATATTCCAGAAAGCAAGGGAACTAGGTCTACAACCAAGAATCAACTACCCAGCAAAACTGACTATATTCTTACAGGGGAAAGTATGGTCATTCAACAAAATAGAAGAATTCCAATAATTTATAAAGAAAAGACCAGACATGAACAGAAAATTTGATGCCCAAGCACAGAACTCAAGAGAATCATCAAAAGGTAATTAAGAAAGAGGGGAAAAAGAAAAACAAAAACATTTTTTAAGAGACCTAATAAGTTAAAATGATATGTATCCCTATAAGAAAAGAGGCCATTGGTAACTCTCAAAAACTGTTATTATCACTTGAGCAGCTAGAAGAATTATACTTAGAGGGAACAGTGACAAATTGTATAGGATGAAATACCAAGACAAATATATGTATATAGATATATGTATACATAAATACATATTTATATGTGTGTGTACATATATATATATATATATACATATATATATATATACAACTAGAGATAAAAAATCAGGTTAATACTAAAAGAAATGGGAAAAGAAACAAAAGAGGGTAAATTTATATGTCACAAAGAACTGCATGGTGGGGGAGAGGGGAGAACATCAATACACTGGAAGAGTAAAGAGGTTGGAGACAGGAAATACTCAACTCTTACTTGCACTGAAACTGACCCAAAGAGGGAAGAACAATCCAATCCATTGGGGCAGAGGATTGATTTGCGTCCTATAGGGGAGTAGAAGGGTAACAAATGAATTGGTAGGGAGGGAAGCAGTACAAGGGAGGGAGAGGATGGGGGGTTAGTTTAAAAAGACTGTAAAGAAAATAAGAAGGGAATAATAAAATAAAATAAAATAAAATAAAATAATTTTTAGAAAACTTCTTGAATCAAACCAAACTTTTCATCTTTACAACTTCTACCCAGTGTACCTAGTACTATATCCAGGGCCATAAAGAACACATTTTTATCTATTCCACATGATTGCCCTTCTCCTATGTTTCCTTTTCTCCAAAACATCTCCAGTTTTTCCATTGATTATCTTGTGGCATGAACTAAGGTGCTTTGCCTTCCTGGTTATTAAATGAAGAGAAACTCAGATTTCTACAAACCAAAGCACTAGAATTAGAAGACTGAATTTAGTGAGGTAACCTAGGAATTGTCCATTTTCCAGATGGGCAAAGAAGCAAAAACTCTGAAAAGCATATTCCAGGACATTATATGGCAAAATTGGCTCCCATATATATATTGGAAATAGACAACAGAAACTCCTTTCCATTCTGGTGTTGAGTCAGCTTCCAAGCAGGTTATAACAACAATTTCTAGTTAAAAGTTATTAATTGCTTAAGTATGGTCGATGCTAGCTTGTAGGAACCTTTTGTATTATATATTTCTTTTGTGTGTTAGAAATAAATATGTTCCATATCTGAAAAAAAAAACCTAACTTGAGACCTTAAGTTCCCTCAAATCCCTCCTCCTTTTCTCAAAACTTCTCAATATCAACATTTATTCTATTCTCCTTTTCTTTGGTAAGCAGCCAAATGAAATGGGTCAATTGGGAAAAGTCAGTGAAAAATAAAGAACTATTTGCCAAGAAGCAGTTGTTATCAAGACTGGTAGAACAGGACCCTTCCAAAATGTCTAATACTATCTGTTAGGTAGTCCTGAGAGTTATAGGAAGAATACTGAAAAATTGTTAATGGGGCATGAAAGAGGCATACTGAAGAATTGCTAAAGGGGCCCCAACAACCACCATCTGGGAGATGAGGAAGGTTGAAAGAAACAAGATAGTGAAGGGAGCCTCTGATAGGAATTCTGTGTGACTGAGACTTTATAAGCCCTCTGGAGTAGGGGGAAGGCTAACGACTGGAATGGGATAGAAAATTATTCTCTGTGAGCTCTGTTATAAATCCTCCTGTTTTTTCTTATCTTTTAAATCTATTCCTGTTTTGAGCCTTGTGAGTCAATGTGCTTGTAAGAGGAATTGTTGACTACACCAGAGGGAGTGTCTGATACAGTTGTTCTAAGAGCAAGAGAAGTAAGAAGTGCCCCAAAGTGTACTGAAGTACATAAACATATTCTTCCTATAACTCTCTTCTCCAGCTCATTTTACAGATGAGGAAACTGAGGTAAAGAGGGTTAAGTGACTTGTCCAGGGTCATACAGCTATTAAGTGTCTAAGGACAGATTTGAACTCAAGTCTTCCTAACTCCAGGCTCCATACTCTTTCTACTGTTTCATAGCTACCTGGTTAGAACTCTTTTAAAGTGGAATGGGCAGGGGGCAGCTAGGTGGTTCAATAGATTCAGAACCAGGCCTAGAGAGAGGAGGTCCTGGGTTCAAATTTGGATTCAGACACTCTCAAGCTGTGAAACTCTGGGCAAGTCACTTAACCCTCATTACCTAGCCCTTTACTGCTCTTCTGCCTTGAACCAATATGCAGAATTGATTCTAAGACAGAAGGTAAGGGTTTAAAAAAAAGAAGCACCGGTTCTTCAGTTCCTCCTCCTTGTATTGAGGCAAAACATACTGATCTATGGTGGATACTTTGCCATAAAGGACTCATCATAATATGGGGAAAGGGAATGGGAAGCAGGAGATTGGAATCAAGGGGCCTGAATTCAAGCCTTGGCTCTGTTGTGTATTACTGAGGGACAAATAATTTTTCATTTAGGACTCAAGTTTCCTCATCAGCAAATTGATGTCTTTGGACTACATGACCTTAAGATCCCCTCTGGTCCTTAGGTGGTGATCCTGAGGTCCTTCTTAAGTTAGTGCTTAGCACAGTGCCTAGTACATAGTAGGTGCTTAATATATATATATATATCTATTGATTAAATGAGGGGAGATAGACTTTGACTAAGAAAATATAAAGCCGCCTCCTTCAGTACAGTTCTCATGAAATCAGTTGGTCTACTCTATTTCACTGGACAGTGGAAAGCTGGTCCTTTTTTTCCCCCCTAAAAACTCTTACCTTCAGTCTTAGAATCAATATTAAATATTGGTTTCAAGGCAGATGTGCAGTAAGTGTTAGGCAATGAGGGTAAAGTAACTTGCCCAGGGTCACACAGCAAAGAAGTGTCTGAGGCCAGATTTGAACCTGGGACCTCTTATCTCTGGGTCTGGTTCTCAATCCACTGAGCCAACCCAGCTGCCCCAAAAGTTAGTCCTTTTATTCTGTGATTTCATTGTGGAACATCTTTGTGCTGGCCAGAGCTAGGTAAAGAAGGTGTGGATTATCCCCTACTTCTTCCCTATTCAAACCTCTGGCACAGATGAGATGCCCAGAAGACCTTAACCAAAGAAGTGGGAAGAGTTGGGACACAAAGTGTTTGTCCACAAATATGACACAGAAGTAAATTAAGGAGTTGTATAGCTCTTCAAATACAACTATGTGAATACCTCTAAATTTATTGTAGCTCACACAATGAGGTGAAATATCATTTGTGGATAGATTGCTTTTGAACCCAGCATAGCCATTTTTCTAAGAAAAAAGAAGCAATAAGTAAGAAATAATGAAAGAATATTAGAACTGGAATGGATCATATTGATCCAACCTTCTAATCTTATAAAAGAAATTTCACTTTTAATGGTAAAAGTAAAGAGTTTAGGGGCAGCTAGGTGGTTTAGTGGATAAGGTACCAAGTCTGGAGTCAGGAGGATCTAGTTCAAATCTAGCCTTAGACACTTCCTAGCAATGTGACCTTGGGCAAGTCACACCCCAATTGTCTAGCCCTCACCTCTCTTTTTAACTTGGAACTCATGTTTAAAGGTTTTAAGAAAGAAAGGAAGAAAAAGAAAGAGAAACAAACAAAAAGAAAGAAACAAATAAAAAAGTGAAGAGCTCATAAGTAGTAGAGCTAAAATTTGAATGCATGTCCTCTGACTACAAAACTGGACCTCTCTGATTTCTTACAGAGATCCCTAACCATTTTTGTGTTGTGGACATCTATGGCAGCTTGTTGAAGCTTTCCTTCTCAGAATTACGTCTTTCAATACATAAGAAAAAATACTCAGGATCACAAAGGCAAGCAAGAAAGAGGACACAAATAAAATCACCCATTCTCAAGGGAAAAGAGGACTTAAATTATTTTACTATTTTGAAATGAAGTTATCAAAACGATGTTGAAATCATATTGACACAGAGTTATCAAAATATATTTAAAAAACAAGATGCAGACCTCAGGTTAAGAACCCCTGTGGTCTAATACTATTCCCATTTTTCTTATCTATATCCATGTCATCCAGCCTTTCCAGATTGTTGATTCCTTTTTTGAGAAAAGGTTGTCATCCATTTATGCATGTTCTTAGTAAACACTGAATGAATGTGGAATGAAGATTGATAAATATCCTAATTGTAGGGCGAAGAATGAATTTGGTTCTAGAGCTTTGTCAGCTGTTAGAAGAGATCGTCTCAAATAATAATAGATTTTCCCATTTCCTAAAGGCAAAAGATTATACCCCAAGTGACAGGCATGTCAGTCTAATAAGGGCTCTTTCTTTTCCTTCCTGCTTGCCCCAGACAAGGATTTACTTATCTTAGTATTCAATGCTTTGGAGGATTGAAGAACAGCAGGGCAAGAGAAACTGGGCTATTCGATTTGTTTTTAAACCAACAATAGCAACAAAGAAGAGTATGTGCCATTAATATTCTGACACTGCCATGACGTAGGTAATAAAGTCCTCCATCCCTCTGCTTTAAGACTCCCATGGAAATGAACACTTATACAAATGAGGCATGTGCATATTTGTGCCTTCAATGAGAATTTTTCTCCTGGGCTCTAGAAATCACCCTTCTGTGAAGGCTTACTCTCAGCACCCTTACTGGAAAGTAAACTTTACAGAGCATTACAAAAGTCACTTGAACAATCTTTGACATTCTGTGTCCCTTTTGGAGCTATGTGACCCCGAGGCTGGAGTTTCTCAACAGCTGTGAAGATGTTTTGAGTGATTTCTGAGCATCGATCCCCAATAGCATCCAGTCGATTGAGCAAAGGTAACCTAAATGACACCAATTTTTATTCCTTATTAAATTGTACTGAGATGATCAAGGTCAACTGTGGGAGCTTCCTTTCTTTCTATTCTTTTCAGCTCCACACTTTTGTCTACACCAAATTACTCTCTTTTCACTCTTTTTTGGGGGAGGTCTATTCCTTTTATTGTATTATTACATCTGACATTTTGCCATTCAAATTCTCTCTCCCTTCTTTCTGAGACAATAAGTAATCAGATATCGGCTATACCAGTCCTGTCATGCAGTACACATTCCCCATGTCATGAAAAAAGGCATATATCACACATTCCTTCACTCTGGTGTCAGTGAAAATACCGTCTCTCCTTCTGGACATCCTACATTTGAGGTATTGCTACATGCTCCCCAGATCCTTCTATTTATTTATCTTTTTTACATTTAATCTCTCTCCTTTCCATTGTCTCCTTCTCTTCTGTCTATAAACATTCTTAGGGATCCCCCTATCTTGAAAGCAAACCTGACTCCTCTCTCAATCATCCTTCATCTCAAAGTATATTATTTTTCACTTGTTCATTTGGGTTTTTGTTTTAGGATTTTGGTTTTATAAGATTATTCACTTATAAAAATAAACAATATGGAAATATGTTTTGCATGATAATACATGTATAATCTAGATTGAATTACTTGCCAGCTCCAGGAGTGGGGAAGGGAAGAGAGGGAAGGAGATAAGTTCAATCATTTAACTTGGAAAAAAACTTGTGTGGAAATTGGTTATTACATGTAATTGGTTAAAAAAATCATCCTTCATCACAGTGACATGTAAAAAAAAATAAACAAACCTCTATGCTTAAAACTATAGATCTAGTAGTTAGATTCTAGCCATAGTCTTTCTTATAATTCCAGATCAACAATTACCTATTGGATAATGCTAACTGGATGTCCTATTGGTATATGAAATTCAATGGGCTCAAAACAGAACTCATTTTATTTTTCATCAAAACTCTTCCTTTTCCCCCTTACTGAAGAATTGAGGTTAAGTGACTTGCCCAGGGTTTCTACAACTAGGAAGAACCTAAGGTCATATTTGACCCCCAAACCTCCCATCTCTAGGTCTGGTTTAATCCTCTTAGCCATATAGCTATTGGCAAAATTTATCTTTCTGAAACATGTTTGATCATATCACTGCTTTCTTTACTCAAGAAGCTACAATGAACTTCTTGATTCTGGATAGAAAGCAAACTCCTATGTTTGGCATTTATAGTCTTCTACAATCTGGTTTCAACTTACCTTTCCAAGCTCATCGATCATTACTCTGCATAGATTCTGGATGGTAAATACATTGGTTTGTTTTCTTTTTTCTTTCTATTTTTTTAAATAAAGCCTTACCTGCTGTTTTAGCACTAATACTAAGTATTAGTTCCAAGGAAGAAGAGTAGTAAGGGCTAGGCAATGGGGGTCAAGAACAACAAGAAGAAGAATTCTCCTTGAACTGAAATGTTCTCTGTTTCTCTAGCTCTTTAGCTTAGCTCCTCTTTATCATCTGATGTTGGGAGGAGATTTATGAACATTCACTCATTTTGGCTGCTTTTTTTGAGGAGGGAGAGGTGAGGGAAAGAAATAAAAATAAACTAATGCCATTAAAAAAACCTGAACCTTTTCTTCTATTAGAGCACTCATTCATAGGGTAAGGGTGACTTCAGAGAGAAACATAGTAACTGTTAAGTGTTGCCTCATATTTTAGCCCAAAGAATAAACTATCATTTGGGAAATAATGGGTTGGGAAGAACTATACTTCAAGAAAAACATCACTTGAGCTCTGAAAAATCCTGTCCCATGAAGGAAATAGTTCGAAGTAGGCAAAGGTCTATAAAAAAGAAAAGACTTACTCTGAAAGAAAACTTATGTATGTCCCATCTCACCACTAGATGGTAAGATGTTTATCATCAAAAATAGGCTCAAGAGACAGAGAAGAGAAAAGTAGGGCTTGTCTCTGCTGGGAGATTTGACAGCAAATTAAAGTTTGATGTAAGAAGAATGAATGGCAAGTCATTTAACCTCTATTTGGCTTAGTTTCCTTATCTGTAAAATGGAGAAAATAAAAGCACCTACTTCCCAAGGCAGTACAGTGGTTCTTTATCTAGGGTAGGCCTAGCATCAGGTAGACAATGGGTTCAAATCTAGATGCAGACACTTTCTAAATGTGTGATCCTTGGCAATTCACTTAATCCTGTTTGTCTAAGTTTCCTCAACTATAAAGAGTGAAAGAGAATTCTTTACTCTACTGTCTATCCTGAGTTAACAATAACTTAAGAACCCCTAGTTAGTACCTCACTAGATTGTGAAAACAGGATTAACTCTCCTTTGTCTACTTTTGAATTGAATCAACAAAATATTAAACACCCTACTTAGTACTAGGTGAGAAGCTAGCAAAGTACTTAGAGAATTCACACCCTTAGAAATTCAATCAGCCAGGAATCTTGGAATCTTTTTGAGCAGAACTTAACCTTCAGAAGGTGAGAAGTGTATCCGACAGACATTGCACCCCTTGGCAGTGCTAGATAGTTTGGAAACTGAGATTGCCCCCTGTGAAGAAGTGAGGGGACAAGAAGTCACTACAAAAAGCAAGTCCCAAACTCCTTCAGAGTAGATTGTCTTTGAGAAGATAGTTTGAAGTGATGGCCTTCTGGAGATAGTCTTAGATAGTCTTCAGGGGAGCTCAGTTTCTACTGGGACTCTGAATCTTGGATTACTTCATTCGGTGAATAAATGACTGACCCCTTTCTTAGCTTCTGGAGAGACTATCTTCCATCTTGGAGGAGGCCTTGTGGATACTCACTACCAGCATTCTTGGTTGAGAGCTAATTAACCTCTACCTGAATTAAGCAGACCTGGAGCAAAACATTTAGATTGATATGATAGAAAACTTCTTTATTCCCTTCACATTTCTCTTCTTTATTTTTTCCTCTCTATTTATAAATATTTGTAAATAAATTTCTGACTCAAGATATAATAAATACTGGTGACCACATAATTTCATGTAATCATTAGCCAACCATTAAATTAATTTTAACCTTTACAAAAATGAGCTAAAGAATTAGATGGCAAACCACTCTAGTATCTTTTCCAAGAATATCCAAAAGGAGGTCATGAGGCTTCTGGGTCAAGATGGCTACTAAGTAGGAGCAGAGCTCTTCTTCTCCTCTCCACAGATCATGACAGAGTGCCTCAAATAGACAAAACCAAGATCAAACAAGCAAAGGAGTTCCATGGTAGGACACAGCACAAAGGTAGGCAAACTTAGGGCATTGCCACAATAAAAGGGGGTGAAATTTGAGCTCACCACCCCTTTCCCACTTCACCTATCTTTCCAAAGTGAGTGAGCACAGGACAAACTTCTAAGTTCTAGGAGGAAGGCTGGCTGAGTTCAACACAGACTTACCCCTAAAAGAAACTAGACTCATAACACTACAAGGCTGAGGAAATGTGGAGATATGGGGTTGCGAAGCTTGGGGAGAGAGAGAGGCTCACAGCAAAAAACTGCCACAGAGAATCATAAAAATCCCTTGGGTTAAAACCACTCCAGTGCTCAATACAGAGACCTCCCTACACCCAGACCTCTTCCAGGCAACCTCTAAGTTCTCAGGGGCTAGACCTGCACATAAGAACAGCAAGACTAGGGACCCCAGGAGGCAGAGGAAATGTGGAGATAGGGCACAGAGCTTGGGCAGAGAGGGGAGGCTCAAAGCAAAATGCCACAGAGACCCAAAAAATAGCCTCTGGACAAAAACCTCTCCAGTGCTCAATGCAGAGACCTGCCTACATTCCACACTCACACCTCTGCAAGGCAATCTTTAAGTTCTTGGGGGCTGGACCTGCCCCTAAGAACAGCTGGATACTGCTGAGGATTGGGGAAAAATATCCTTAAGGCAAAAACCTCTCCAGAGCCCAATACAAAGATCACCCACATTCCTCACTTAGACATCTGACCAGGAAGGAACAAGGCAATGGCTATCAACTCCCAGGAACTAAAATCCACAAATGCAAAAAAAAACCCAAACAACAAAAAAAACCCAAGAAGAAAATATTGACCCTTGATAATTTTTATACAGAAAAAACCCAGACTAAAGAAAAGGCAGCAGAAGATGACCAACAATTAAACACACCCAAACCTTTGGGAAAAAAATGGAAATTGGTTACAAGTTCTTGAAGACTTTAAATCTGATATTGTCAGAAAAATGGAAGAGATGTGGAAAGAAAGGTGGGAAATAGTCCAAAAAGGGGAAAAACAGTTTAAAAGTTTAAAAGACAGGATCTCCCATTTGGAAATTGAAGCCCAGAAATCAAATGAAATAATAAATAAATTAAAGAGCAGAAATGACCTGCCAGAAGTCTTGAAATGCAGGATAGATCAAACTGAAAAAGAAAATCAAAAGTTATTAGCTGAAAATCAGTCATTAAAATATAGAATTGCTCAAGTGCCACAAGACAGCAAGAATTAAAAAAGAAAAGCCAAAAAATGACAGATTAGAAAGCAACACAAAATATCTCCCTGAGAGACAATTTGAGAATCATAAACCTACCTGAAAACCAGGAAAAAAAACAGATACCTTGACACCATATTACAAGAAATTATCCGAGAAAACTCCTGAGGTTCTGCAACAAGAGGGCAAAATAGACATTGAAAGAGTTCATAGATCACCCACCACACTAAATCCTCAAAATACAAGCCCCGGGAATGTAATTGCCAAATTCAAGAACTTCCAAGCTAAGGAGAAAATATTACAAGAAGCCAGAAAGAAATATTAAGGAGCACCAATCAGGATTCACAGGATCTGGAAGCCTCCATGCTAAAAGACCACAAGGCTTGGAATATGATATTCAGAAAGGCAAGAGAATTGGGTCTTCAACCAAAGATCACCTACCCATCAAAACTGACTATATATTTCCAGGGGAAAGTATGGGCATTCAACAAAATAGAAGACTTCCAAATATTTGTAAAGAAAAGATCAGAACTAAATAGAAAATTTGACATTGAAATCCAAAAACCAAGAGAAACATGAAAAGGTAAATAAGAAAGAGAAGGGTCTTCTTTGTTTGTTTGTTTGTTCTCTAAGGACCTCAAATAAGGCCAAATTGTTTATATTTCTATATGGAAAAATGTTATTTGTAACTGTCAAAAATTGTATTTATTATTATAGTAGTTAGAAGAATTATCCATAGGTAGAGTTTGGGGTACTAAGTGGTTTAAAATCATATATAAAAAAGAAAAAAGAAAGGAGGGGGATAGCATCTAGAGAAATTTGAAGGAATAAGAAAATAAAGATAACCTATTCTACACAAAAAGGCACATAGGAGAGGGAGAGAAAGAATACAACTATAAGAAGTAGAGGAAGAGAGTCCTGAAGGGTAATACTCAAACCTTATTCTGGAATCAATTCCAAGTGGAGAAAGCATCTAGTCCCATTGGGTATTGGACTCTATCTTACCATATAGGGAAGTTGAGAGGGAAGTGGGGAGGGGAGTTTAAAAAAAGGGGGGAGGGAATGAGGGGGAAGAGAATTTAATAGACTTTAAAAAAACAAAAGGGAAATAAAAAGGGAGGGAGTGAAAAGGGAGGGTGGAGAGGGAATTAATTCAAGGGGGAGAGTATGTGAGGTTGCTTAAAAAGACCCCAAAAGAAAATTAAGAGAGGAAAAAAGGGAGGGGGAAAAAGGAAAGTAAAATAAGGGAGGGTTTAGGGGGACTGATTAAAAACAGAATACTGGTATAGAAGGAAATAATCCCCAACTGACAACACCCAGGAACATTATGGCCAAATTCAAGAACTATCAGACCAAGGAAAAAATATTACAAGCTGCTAAGAAGTCATTTAGATACCATGGAACCACAGTGAGGATAACATAGGATCTGGATGCATTTACACTAAAGGACTGAAAGGCATGGAATATGATATTCTGGAAAGCAAGGGAACTAGGTCTACAACCAAGAATCAACTACCCAGCAAAACTGACTATATTCTTCCAGGGGAAAGTATGGTCATTTAACAAAATAGAAGAATTCCAAGCATTTGTAAAGAAAAGACCAGACCTGAACAGAAAATTTGATGCCCAAGCACAGAACTCAAGAGAATCATCAAAAGGTAATTAAAAAAGAGGGGGAAAAGGAAAACAAAACAAAACAAAACAAAACAAAAATATTTTTAAGAGACCTAATAAGTTAAATAAGTTATAATGATATGTTAAATAAGTTAAAAATGATATGTATCCCTATAAGAAAAGAGGTCATTGGTAACTCTTAAAAATTATTATAATCACCTGGGTAGCTAGAAGAATTATACTTAGAGGGAACAGTGACAAACTGTATAGGATGAAATGCCAAAAAAAAAATATATATATATATATACAACTAGAGTTAAACATAGAGGCTAATACTAAAAGAAATGGGAAAAGAAACAAAAGGGGGTAAATTCATATGTCACAAAGAAGATCATGGTGGAATGGGGGAGAACATCAGTACATAGGAAGGGGAAGAGGTTGGAGATAGGAAATACTCAACTCTTACTTGCATTGAAATTGACTCAAAGAGGGAAGAACAATCCAATCCATTGGGGCAGAAAATTGATTTGCATGCTATAGGGAAGTAGAAGGGTAACAAATGGACTGGTGGGGAGGGAAGCTATACAAGGGAGGGAGAGGGTGGTGGGTAGTTTAAAAAGACTGTAAAGAAAATAAGGGGGGAATAAGAAGGGAGGGGGTAGAAAGGGAAGTAAAATAAAGGTGAAAATTAGGGGAACTGATTAAAAAACAAAACATTGTTGTAGAACTAGTGAAAGAAGAAAAGGCAGGACTAGGAGTGGAAATCAAAATGCTGGGAAATACACAGCTGGTAATCATAACTCTGAATGTGAATGGAATGAACTCATCCATAAAACGCAAGCGAATACTAGAATGGATTAGAATCCAAAACCCTACTATATGCTGTCTACAAGATGCAAGACTCCTCCACAGGGTCAGCCAGTCCTGTGAAATCCTGCTTGGGGTAACGAAAAATGAAGAATAACAGGTAATGAAAAAAGAAAGAACGGACACTATATGAAAGAGAAAATAGTGCCAAATTTATTTGCTTCACACAGAACTTTTATAGGCAAAGACTACTTAGACAAAATCCACAGGAATTTATGACTCTTCATTCCAGAAACCCTAATCTTGGTCCAGGGATAGGCAGGTGTTCAAAGGTTAATCCACATTCTTCTTTTAATACAAATCCAAACAAGGGGAAGAGGGGCAAACAAGGGGATAGGTGCCCACCTTATCACAATTTGCTTTTCATAAATGTTATCCTGCTTCCTTCATGTTTACTGTTCCATCCTTGGTCCCAGGATGGGTAAAGATTAATCCACATGTTTGTCTGAAGCAAAGACAAACAAATCCACAACTTTGTCTGAAGCAAAGACAAACAAAGGAAAGAGGAAGCTCTGCCTCGACTACACAAGAAACACACAAGAGGAAGGTAGACATGCATAGGGTAAAAGTAAGAGGATGGAGCCAGATCTATTGGGCATCAACTGATAAAAAGAAGGCAGGAGTCCCAATCATGATATCTGACAAAGCAAAAGTATAAATAGATCTAGTTAAAAGGGATAGGGAAGGAAATTATATCCTAATAAAAGGCAGTATAGAAAATGAGGAAATATCAGTACTCAACATGTATGAACCAAATGGCATAGCATCCAAATTTCTAAAGGAGAAACTAGTGGAGCTCAAGGATGAAATAGATAGAAAAACTATATAGAGAGGAAGTGAAACTTCCTCTCTCTGAACTAGATAAGTCAAACCAATAAATAAATAAGAAAGAGGTAAGAGAAGTGAATGAAATTTTAGAAAAATTAGAGTTAGTAGATATGTGGAGAAAAATAAAAAGGGACAAAAGGAATACACCTTCTTTTCAGTAGCACATGGTATATTCACAAAGATTGACCATGTATTAGAGCTTAAAAACATTGCAAACAAGTGCAAAAGGGCAGAAATAATAAATGCAACCTCAGATCACAATGCAATGAAAATAATAATTAGTAAGGGTACATGAAGAGACAAATCAAAAATTAATTGGAAATAAATATATACAATTCTTCAAAATTGGTTAAAGAACAAATCATAGGAACAATTAATAACTTCATTGAAGAAAATGACAATGATAAAACACCCTTTCAAAATCTATGGGATGTAACCAAAGCAGTACTCAGGGGGAAATTCATATCCTTGAGTTCATATATTAACAAATTAGAGAAGGCAGAGGTCAATGAATTGGGCATGCAAATTAAAAAAAAAACTAGAAAGTGAACAAATTAAAAATCCTCAGATGAAGACTAAATTAGAGATCCTAAAAATCAAAGGAGATATTAATAAAATTGAAAGTCAAAGAACTATTGATTTAATATATAAGACTAGAAGCTGGTACTTTGAAAAAAACCAAAGTATAAAAACAAAACAGAGGAAAAAAACAAAAATAGACAAAGTACTGGTGAATCTAATTTAAAAAGGAAAGAAGAAAACTAAATGGACACTATCCAAGATGAAAGGGGGGACCTCACCTCTAATGAAGAGGAAATTAAGGCAGTCATTAAAAACTATTTTGCCCAATTATGTGGCAATAAATATGGCAATCTAGGTGATATGGATGTATATTTACAAAAATATAAATTGCCTAGACTAACAGAGGAAGAAATAGACTACTCAAACAATCCCATACAAAAAAAGAAATTGAACAAGCCATCAAGAACTCCCTAAGAAAAAATCCCCAGGTCCAGATTCACAAATGAATTCTATCAAGCATTCAAAAAACAACTAATCCCAATATTATACAAACTATTTGACAGAATAAGCAAAGAAGGAGTTCTACCAAATTCATTGTACCACACAAATATGGTACTGATTCCAAAGCCAGGAAGGTCAAAAACAGAGAAAGAAAACTACAGACCAATCTCCTTGATGAATATAGATGCAAAAATCTTAAATAAGATACTAGAAAAACAATTCCAGCAAGTCATCACAAGGGTTATTCACTATGTCCAGGTAGGATTCATACCAGGACTGCAAGAATGGTTCAATATTAGAAAAACTAACCACATAATTGACCATATTAACAAGCAAACCAAAAAAAAAATCACATAATTATCTCAATAGATACAGAAAAAGCCTTTAACAAAATACACTTACTCCTATTGATAACACTAGAAAGCATAGGAATAGAAGGGTCTTTCCTAAATATAATAACTAGTATGCATCTAAAACCATCAGTAACCATCATTTGTAATGGGGACAAGCTAGAGTGGGATAAGGGAGTGATCAGGAGTGAAACAAGGATGCCCGTTATCACCTCTATTATTTAACATTGTACTAGAAACACTAGCTGTAGCAATTAGAGAAGAAAAAGAAATTGAAGGTATTAAAATAGGCAACAAGGAGATCAAGCTATCACTCTTTGCAGATGATATGATGGTCTATTTAAAGAACCCCAGAGGATACACCAAAAAGCTAGTGGAAATAATCAACAACTTTAGCAAAGTTGTAGGATACAAAATAAACCCACATAAGTCATCAGCACTTCTGTATATCTCCAACCCCTCTCAGCAGCAAGAATTAGAAAGAGAAACTTCTTTTAAAATCACCCTAGACAATATAAAATAGTTAGGAATCTATCTGCCAAGACAAACACAGGAACTATATGAATAGAATGAGAAAACACTCTCCACACAATTAAAACTAGATCTAAAAAATTGGAAAAACATCAACTGTTCATGGGTAGGATGTGCTAACATAATAAAAATGACAGTCCTACCCAAATTATTTTACTTATTTGGTGCCATACCATTGAACTACCAAAAAACTTTTTTTACTGAATTAGAAAAAAACATAACAAAGTTCATTTAGAGGAACAAAAGATCAAGGATATCCAGGGAAATCATGAAAAAATGCAAAGGAAGGAGGACTTGCAGTCCCAGATCTCAAACTATACTCTAAAGCAGTGGTCATCAAGACAATTTGGTACTGGCTAAGAGACAGAAAGGAGGATCAGTGGAACAGACCTTGGGTAAGTGAGTTCTGCAAGACAGTCTATGATAAGCCCAAAGATCCCAGCTTTTGGGACCAAAACCCACTATTTGATAAAAACTGCTGAGAAAATTGGAAGACAGTATGGGAGAGATTAGGTGTGGATCAACATCTCACACTGTACATCAAGATAAACTCAGAATGGGTGAATGAAATGAACATAAAGAAGGAAACTATAAGCAAATTAGGTGAACACAGAATACTATACATGTCAGATCTTTGGGAAAGGAAAGACTTTAAAACCAAGCAAGAGCTAGAAAAAATCACAAAATGTAAAATAAATAATTTTGATTACATCAAATTAAAAAGTTTTTGTACAAGCAAAACCAATGCAACCAAAATTAAAGGAAAGCAACAAATTGGGAAATAATATTCATAAAAACCTCTGACAAAGGTCTAATTACTCAAATTTATAAAGTGCTAAACCAGTTGTACAAAAAAATCAAGCCATTCTTCAATTGATAAATGAGCAAGGGACATGAATAGGCAATTTTCAGTTAAAGAAATCAAAACTATTCACAAGCACATGAAATAGTGCTCTAAATCTCTTATAATCAAAGAGATGCAAATCAAAACAACTCTGAGGTATCACCTCATATCTAGCAGATTGTCCAACATGAAAGCAAAGTAAAGTAATGAATGCTGGAAGGGATGTGGAAAAGGCATTAATGCATTGCTGGTGGAGTTGTGAATTGATCCAACCATTCTGGAGGGCCATTTGGAACTATGCCCAAAGGGCGATAAAAGACTGTCTGCCCTCTGATCCAGCTACAGCGCTGCTGGGTTTGTACCCTAAAGAGATAATAAGGAAAAGACTTATACAGGAATATTCATAGCTGCGTTCTTTGAGGTGGCAAAAAATTGGAAAATGAGGGGATGCTCTTCAATTGGGGAATGGCTGAATAAATTGTGGTATATGTTGGTGATGGAATACTATTGTGCTCAGAGGAATAATGAACTGGAGGAATTATATGGGAACTGGAATGCCTCCAGGAATTGATGTAGAGTGAGAGGAGCAGAACCAGGAGAACATTGTACTCAGAGACTGATACACTGTGGTACAATCGAATGTAATGAACTTCTCCATTAGTGTCAATGCAGTGATCCTGAAGAACTTGGAGGAATCTATGATAAAAACAAAACAAAACTAAACTAAAAACAACATTATCCTCATTCAGAGGAAAAACTGTTGGAGTAGAAACACTGAGGAAAAACAACTGCTTGAAAACATGGGTTGAGGGGATATGGCTGGGGATGTGGACTCTAAATGAACACCCTAATGCAAGAACCATTAATATGAAATAGGTTCTGATCAAGGACACATGTAATACTCAATGAAATTGGGTGTCAGCTGTGGGAATGGGATAGGAGGGGAGGAAGGTAAATAATGTGATTCTTGTAACCAAGGAATAATGTTCCTAAATTGACTAAATAAATTAATTAAAAATAAAAATAAAAAAATATTGTTAGTCAATTAATTAGTCAATTCACTAAGTGCCTATGCTGAGTTAGGCAGGGTGCTATGTGCTTGGTCTAGAAGCAGAAAGATGGTTCTTTCCCTCAAGGAGCTTACAATTGAAAGGGGGAAGAAAGAGGAGGGGGACACATTACAGCAAAGGAAGGAAGGGGAGTTTGCCTTCACATAAGTGAAGGACCTACAGTCCTTGGAGTAGAAACAGCAGAGCAGCTGATTGGGAAATGGAGTTAGCTTGAAAATTCTGAGACCTCAATGGAGGGAAGCTTTGGGAGGATTTATTTTTCTGCCTTCCATCTCAATCAGAAGGGAAAGGCACCTGAGGATGCTGGGGAGGTTCTGAATATCAAAACTGAATCAATCTTCATGATGATGAGATTTTAGGGAATGATTTAATCCTGGGCGACGTATTACAAACTAACTTTGTCATCTAATACTTTTGTCAAAAGCTTTCAGAGAAAGAACTGCTACATAGAAACAAGCAAGACATAGTTTTATATGTACATACATCTTTTTGTCAAAAGATGCCTTCTCTACTGTGGAGAAATGAGGGAGGGAGAATTTTAATGTAACAAACAAATGTAAAAAATAATTAAAGCTTTCAGGTGACATCAAGGGCCCAAATACACATTTCTTTCAGCCCTGAAATCTAGGAATTTTGCTCTATGATACCATCAGTGTATGATCCATCCAATCATAGAATCAAAAGAACACAGAGATGTTTTATGGACAGTTCAATTAAAAAAAAAGATCCTGTGCCATATAGCACTATCCTAGTGCTATTTGAGGGACCTTGTGCCTTATATTGTCCCTCTGGACTCACAAAAATTTTGTCCATGATTCAGGAGCATATTTTCTGTTCTCAAATCTGAGTGAGTCTCAATTACTGACACTAGCTTCAGGTAGACTTTCTTCAGAATCTAATGTCCCCTTTCTCTTAGGTATCTAGGCCTAAGTGGGTAATTCCTTTTAAAATTATTTTGATTATTAATACATTAAAATAATGATTTAACAAAAATAAATTAAAACAAATAAAATAAATTTAGTAATGTAAAATCTTATAAATAAATAATAATAAAATAATAAATACACAAATAGATACATAAATACATGAAATGGTCCTGTATTTTCCCAAAACAATCCTTACTGAAGGGGATCATTGAATTATTCTACACTGCTGCCTATTACTAGTGGGAGAAAAGATGAAATAGATGATTAGAACATGAGCAATTTCTCAGGAATAAATCCCATAGAGAGAATCAAGGGATGAGAAAAAAAATAAAACATTCAGTCTCCATTGTAGTGGTGTCCCAATTGGATTTAATGCTCCTTTTTCCATAATTTGGCAACCTCATACTCTCTAATTGTTACTGTTTTCTTCTTTCTCAAAAAAAATTTGTCGGATCCACCTTTGTATCCACCTATCCCCAATAGACTAGAAACTCTTCAATCTCTCTTTTGTTCTTGTATCTGAAGCACCTTGGACAGGGTTTGCACATAGTAGACACTCAATAAACACTTGCTGAGTTTGGAGTCAATAATTATTTGGAGAGAGTTTCTTTTAGGTAGGCTACTAATGTATAGTAAGTCCTAGTTGTGTGGTTAGACTCCTCTTTGGGAGCAATCAGCTACTTAACTGATGGACTATGGAAATCGCCTCTACTCCTTTTGACGAAGGGTCAATTGGCAGAGGATGAGAATGAGCAGCTATTGTCTTAATCCTGAGGAAACTGACAAGTGGTCTAGCTGGCTGGATGTGTGTCTGGCCTTCATTAAAAATGTACTTCCATGAAACTTCAAATACTTTGAGCATGACTTGAAAATTCCTCACTTGTCCTTCTTGCCAGTGCTGGTGGTCTGGACTGATATCCTGTCACTGTTTGACCTTTGATTCCCCTTCTTTGAATCCTAACTCAAAGCATTTCACCACCAAATTTTTCACTGTCAAACACTATCTCAATGACTGAGTCAGTACTTTTAATACATGAAACTGCCCCTCCCTCTTTGCTTCCTTTTCAAACTTTCCCTTGGGCGTCATGGTACACGGAGGGATCAACATGATTCCAAATCTCTGTCTGACATAATCCACAAAATCTGAGCCAGTCTCTTTACAAATGACTCTCCATTGGCACTTTCCCCCGTCCCAGCAGGTTTCCCTCCTTGGAATGAGGTCATTGCCTTCTTCCTGGCTTTCCAGGGTCTTTCCTGACCACCGCTCTCCTTATTTTTACTACTAAATTGGATGCTCCCACTCCATCAAACTCCCATCTGGCATCCCCACATCAGCTTTGATTGAATCTTAAGGAATGGCTATGGAAGCTCTTGGGTTTTAGGGATTTTTGTTTGCTTTGGTTTAACTTTGACTGCAGATGGCTTTTTACTTTAATCAGTCAAGTAGTATCCTGGATTTGACGTTAGCTTTCAGAATGCCATAGGCCTGGATTTATCCATGCAAACCATTCTGCTGGATCTCAAAAATCAGAGAGGATGGAGAGGGAGTGGAGTCAAGATTGGATGGATTGAGGAGTCTGAGGGAAATTATAGAAACTAAAGGAATGGACATTGTAGTTAATAACAATTGAACTCAGTTCCTTCCCTTATGATTGGGGAATGCCAGGGGCACAATGTAGTGAGGCAGTATGGTAAAGCAGACAGATCATTGATCTCAGCATCTGAAGACCTGAATTTAAATCCTGGCTTTTATACTCACTAGTTGTGTTACTATGAACAAGTCAAAACTTCCGAGTCTCTTCATAAATTTCCTTATCTCTATAATAAGGATCATACTACTTATACTGATTTGATTCGATTTGTTATATTGCATTTTTGTTCATTTTGTTAAACATTTCTCATATTTATAATGATCTTTAAGAACTGTTGTGAGTATACAGTGCTTGCTCTAATCTCCCACTTCCAGGATATTTCCATCTATTTCTTCAGGGTTTTCCAGGGGTCTTAGGGAGCTGGTGGGTAGTTCTCCTTTCTCCTATTGGCTCAAGTTGCTACTGATTGTGCGTTCCCAATTTGAGGACTCCAAACAGTCCAGTTCCATGTAATAACCAGATTAGCTTTTACAAAGAAATTTTTACTTCAAAGGTACAGCAAGGTGAATATATAAATATTTCTTCTCAAATCTCAGGAGCATAATCCCTCTATACCCTCTCAGTCTCTTGGGAGAGGAGTGGTTTTAGGTTCACATTTTAAGGCTTATTAGTTTGACTAAATTCCAAATCCAAAGTTCCAGAGCTTGCCTCCTGTATCCATGGTTTCTCAGCATTCCCCTCTGTGTCTGGATACCATATTCTACATGGAACACTGGCTTCAAGGTTCCCATGGATTCTACACTCTGTGTCTAGAAGTGAAAAGGAAGAAAATAAGACCAAGACTCCAAGCCCATTTGAGGGTGGAGGTGGCACAAGGTTGAAAGGGAAAGGGAAAGTGCCATCAGTTTCTTCTACAATTATTTCATGTTGCCACTTAGCGAATAAATAAATTTTTTACCCCTTTACCACTGGTGGTGGTGGAAATAGGCAAAGAGGGAGAGGGTGTAGGGAGATAGACAGAGACAGAGACAGAGACAGAAAACAAAGACAGAGAGAAATGCAGAAGAAATGTAGAGGCAGAGAAAGAGAGAGATAGAGAGAGACAGATTGAGAGAAACAGAGAAAGACAGACAGACAGACAGACAGAGTCTTCCTAGAAGAAGATTCTGGCTTTCAGGTGGGAGCCTCCATCATAGGTGATCTGGGTATATATCAAAGACCTCAATTACATGAGGAAAGTACTTTGTTCTTTTTTAAAGTGATGTTATGAGTTATTATTATTATTATAATATGATATGATAAATCAGAGAACAGGAGTGATCTTGGACATTTACTAAGTTTTAATCAGGCATAGGGAAGAATTTCCAGATTTCCTGAGGATTTTATGCTTCTTAGAGTCCCTTACATGTTATGTTAATAAAGAATATTCAAAGAGATAGCACCTGGAGAGCATGTGAACCCTACATATTTGCCAAAGATAGGGCAATTTTTACTCTTCCCATTCATTTCAATGCACAGAAAGTCTGCACTGCTTGATTTCCACTATTCAAGGAAATAGATGCAAAGTGTAATAGTAATAATTCCATTTCATCCAAACAATTGAACATTTATTTAAGTATCTACAATGTACAATGCATGAGAGATAGGTAAAGAAATAAATGAATCCATTTCTTGAAGGAGATTTGATTTGACTAAAATGAAAATAGCTCTGTGATGTCCCCTATCCATAAGAAGGTCTGGGATTCCATGATATGTCTTATAGGAATTTGTTATTTTTAAAAACAATTTTTATCACTGTCTTTTACTTTTATATTACCTACAGTACACTTTTTTCAATCTATCCCTTTCCTTCTGCCCTTCCACAGTCATCTTATAACAAATAAGAAAAAAAGATTCTTCTAAATTAGTAAATCAAAAAGGTCTGATTTTATATTCAGTGTTCCACACTCATAGTCCCCTGCCTCTATAAAGAAGTGGGGAGATGTCCCTCAAAAACTTTCATTGGGGGAGGCAGAGTCAAGATGGCAGCATAGAAGCAGCAAAAGTTCAGACCTCTGAAAACCCTTCCTTGCAGAACACAAACTGAATGCTCCTAGGGGACGGAAAATCAAACCTAATAACAAGACAGAGCAAAGAAACCCTCCTTTTGGTCTCAATTCAAAAGGTATGCCTCCCCCCCCCCCACCAAAGCCGGAATCTGAGAACACTCAGGTTTAATGGGAAGGCAGAAAGAAGGTCCCAGGACCCCTCCCCTCCCACCTAGAGTGCTAAGCCTCCAGCAGCAGCGGGAACCTCTGGGTAGGCAAAGGCACTGGTTTGGAGGGTGTACCTTATGGGCAGGGCTGTGCCAGGTTCAGAGTGTCAAACACAGGTGGTGTGGAAGGAGCTGGAGAGGGAGAGAAGAGAGGGCAGCCTGGTCAGAGCAGCAGAGACCCTCCATATTGCTCCACCCTTCCTGGAGGTTTTGGCCTCAGAGCACATTCAGCCCAACTTAGTCCCATCAAAAGTCTTCAGAGGTCAGGGAAGCCCAAACCCCAACACCCCTCCCCCACAAACTGCACTGAGAGATCTGACAAAGCTCCAAGAGGGGAGACTGACAGAAAGCCCCAAAATCAACAAAAATGAGAGGAGTAAGAGCACAGACAAATATGGGGAACAAAGAAGGGGGTAAATATGAGCAAACAGCAGAAAAAGAAGAAATAAATTACAATTGACAGCTTCTGTACAGGCAACAAACAAAGAACAAATTGAACATAGGAGGAGGCAAGCAATAAAACACAAATCCCAGCAAATTGGATACAGGCTTTGGAAGAACACAAAATACAATTCAAAACACAATTAAGAGAGGCTGAAGATAATTGGGAAAAGAATTTAAAATCTAAGATAAGTCATCTGAAGACAGAAAATAGTGTCTTGAAAGCCAAAATCAACCAGCTTGAAAATGGAGGCAAAGGAGATGAAAGATGAGGCAAAGGAGATGAGAGATGAGGTAAAGAGAATGAAAGATGACCTCCAAAGAAGGTCAGACCAGAAGGAGAAGGATTACCAAAAAGTCAGGGATGAAATCCAGTCTTTAAGAACCAGAATACAACTAGAATTAAGTGACCTCAAAAGGCAGCAGGACACTATAAAACAAAACCAAAAGAATGAAAAAATTGAGGAAAATATGAAGCATCTCATACAGAAAACAGAGGACTTAGAAAATCGTTTGAGGAGAGACAATTTAAGAATCATTGGTCTACCAGAGGACCATGACAAAAGAAAAAACCTGGACATAATACTACAGGAAATTATCCAAGAAAACTGCCCAAATATTCTAGAACAAGAGGGAGAAGTAGAGATTGAAAGACTCCACAAATCACCTCCTGTACTTAATCCCCAACTGACAACACCCAGGAATGTTATAGCCAAATTCAAGAACTATCAGACCAAAGAAAAGATATTACAAGCTGCCAAGAAAAAGGCATTCAGATACCATGGAACCACAGTGACGATAATGCAGGATCTGGCTGCATCCACACTGAAGGACTGAAAGGCATGGAATATGATATTCCAGAAAGCAAGGGAACTAGGTCTACAACCAAGAATTAACTACCCAGCAAAACTGACTATATTCTTACAAGGGAAAGTATGGTCATTCAACAAAATAGAATTCCAAGAATGTGTAAATAAAAGACCAGACCTGAACAGAAAATTTGATGCCCAAACACAAAACTCAAGAGAATCATCAAAAGGTAATTATTTTCCAGAAGATAAGGATTTCTTTCCTTTCCAGCTCTTACCCACAATGCCTCTCTTGCAGTACTCAGTCTCCACCAAAGTGGAAATTCCTGCATAAATGGGTTTTGAGACTCTGGTTACATATATATATATATATATATATATGTATATATATACATATATATACATATACTATAATTTTTTTATTAAAAATGAAACATAGTATGTTCAACTTCTAACTACTAATAACAATGAAAGATTCCAATAAGACTTTATTTATTTATTGCTGCCTTACTTTCAATGGACTTTCTCTGCTTATTTCTCTATCTTTTTTCCAATTTTTTAAATTAATTTATTTAGTCAATTTAGAATATTATTCCTCGGTTACAATAATCACATTATTTCTGTGTTTTTTAAATAATCGAATATTTATAAGATCTTTTGAAGTGTTAAGATTTTCTGAGAGGTTTAAGAAACTGTTCTTGCTACTAAGTATGCAAATGGGTTTTTTTTTTTGAGGGCCAGATTTACAAATCTTTATAGCAATGTGAAATCATTTTGGCTCAAGTATACCATTTAATGAACTGTTATATCATTAAATGCTACCATAGTGGTCTGAGTTAATGCACCCCCAATATAAACAGTTATCTCTCAAGGAGTATATTATTACTATATAGGTAATACAATAATATTTATCCACCTTTTCCTTCCTTCTTTCCTTCATCATAGACATAAGACATTTTGTAATCAGGACATCATTTATCATTAAAAAATTTTTTTTAATGAAATAGCTGACTTTGAAGAAACCAATGAAAGATTCACTGGCCTGACCTTACTGTTCACATTCATACTAATGTTGTTTAAGAAAAGAACATTTTCAATACAACTCTATTAGGCTTAGGTCATGTAGAAGTGAATTAGAACTGGAATTCTTGGTTCTTTTTGATGACGTTACATATTACTGTTTGACTACAAGTTTTCCCCTATTGTATCAAACTATTCTAACCTGCTTATTATTGCAGTTGCAGATGTATCATGGACCAAGTCACAGTCCCACTAGAAGTAACATGGGAAGAGTTGAAAGAGTACTTTCCATACCTGGATTTTATCCTGTCTCTGTTGCTAACTATGTGAGCCTGGACAAGGCATTTGACCTGTTGAGGTCTCAGTTTCCTTAGCTGTTGAACTAGATGATCTCAAAGATTGGAGCTTGTGAGTCTATTCTAAACGAATCCTATATCATAGCTACAAATCCTGTTCTAAGTCAGCATTATACATGTGTCCTACTCTATATCAAAGGCACTTTGGTATTTTGGCTGCTTGTCTAAGGAGACTTAGACTTAGGCAGTATACACTGAGATGACATCATTAGCTTAAAATGTTGATAGATTCAATATATGAACTTGTACCAAGTAAATTACTTGAATATAAAATTAAAATTAATACAATATTCAAAATAGATTGAATTATATTTTCCATTTTTCTGGTCTGGCATTTTTCCCAAGAAGTCAATTCTAGTTAAAGCATATCTTCAACCATAACAAATTTATGGATGTCAATGGAAAGTAGACATAGAGATTTTCAAAAATTGTTATATTTTAATTCATGTTCATTTCTTACTATAAGTACTTATAAAAAGAATACTTAAATAGGCCTAGAAAATGTATAAAGTATGTACAAATACATGAATACATATTTCAAAGAAAGGAAAAAACTTTCTACTTCTAAAGAAAAATGAGTTAGTATTAATACATGTATATACTGTGTCTATACTAGCAAATAGGAATAGACAATTGAGACAATTATCCATAAAATTTGACCTAGAATAAAATCTATCTTTTGCTTGATAAATTTATCATAATGAAGAGGTGTCTGACCCTCTTTAATACACTGACAAAATGGAAAGTAGTTGGGAATTTTGTGATAAAATCCCTAATGGAGCTATTTAGAAAGGGTTCTTGTTAGGAAAAATCTTATTGTGGTCTTGAGGAAAACGTTTAAAGATTAACTCATCATAATTTAGCCAAGTGGTTCAATGATTTAAATACCCTGTCCCAGCCAGGATTTCTAATTAAACTGAAGTTCCCTTGGGATTTTCTGCCAATCACTTCCACTATTAAGAAGCAGTTTTTCAATTTGGAAAGGCTGAGTTAGAGAACAAATGTCAGAGCCAAGGAATTCCCTAATTTTATAAAAAAATAACAAAACAAAAAAAGACTTTCTATAAGACAAAAGAAGGCTGAGGAAGATGGGATTGGATAAAACATAATGATTCTCAACTTTTTTATGATATGCATATAAGCAGTTACTATATAAAATACTATATTAAAAAAGCAGTTACTATATAAAAATAAAAAAAAGATATGCATATAATTTTTATATGATATGCATATAAGCAGTTACTATATAAAAATACTATATTAAAAAGCAGTTACTATATAAAAATACAAAAAATGATATGCATATAATTTTTATATGATATGCATATAAGCAGTTACTATATAAAACCACTTGTGATTTGACAATAATGTAATTAATATTGCTAGAAGAAATAATTCTTACTTGTCACCACTTCCCAGTTAATTTTAGAAATGGTTATAAACAAATTTTACAAATGCATTAAGTAAAAAAATTTCTAATTATGATTAAGATGCACTTCTTGGAAATAAGGTAAATACAGGAAGACTAAGTAACTTCTTTCTATATATTCTTTCATCAAAATCTCCCTACTTTTATTAAGATATTAGAAGGTTTGTATGTCAAATATTTTAAAGAGCTACTTTACTTTTTTGCAAATTAGTTTGCAATGTTAATATATTCTCCTACCCCTTTCTGTATCCTCATTGAAGAAATAAGGTCTTCATGGACTTAATAATAAATATCTTTTAAGTTTAAAATTCAATCAACTACAATTATGACCAAAATATTTTATATAGTGTCCTTTATTTGTTCTAAATTGAATTTAATCTTGTATAATCAATGCTGATTTTCTGATTTATATATATTTTATGCTCTTTCAGAGAATCACAATTTTTCAACTGAAAGGATCCTCATTCGTCATCTAACCCAACCCACCAAAAGGAATCCCTTCTATATTAAACCTAGCAAGTTATGAGTCTGCTTTAATTAGTCCAATGATGGAAAATCTACCTCTGGAGGCAGCTCATTCCATTTATGGACAGCTCTAATTATTAGGAAGTTTTTCCTGAAATTAAGCCTAAAATTGCCAATCTATAACTTCCAATTGCTTCAGTCTTTGCCCCCTGGGGTCAAATAAAACACATCCAATTTTTTTTTCCAGATAATGGCACTTCAAATACTTACACAGCTATTATGTGTATCTCTCATAGCACAGGCTGCTGACATTGTTTCAGCTTCTTCCCTTGAAACTTGATGTTGTGACACTAGATCACATTTATGTCCCACTAACAGAAATATAATCTGAAATGGCTGCACATACATTTTGGCTTCTTCTAACAATCTTGCACATGTTCAAAAGATCTCCAGTTTGTGATGTCAAATACCAGAAATCCACCAGCAGAGTTGTGGTAATAAGATCGAGTTATTGATCTGTACCTCTCCTGCCCGGCCATGTCCCACAGTTGCAGTTTGATTTTTTTGCCAGGCTCAATCTCCAGGAGGTGGGAGAAGAAATCCACTCCGACCCATGGGGTCGCAGGGGGTGGGGGCAGCATCCCGGGAAAGTAGCCCTGAGTGAAGCCGTGCAGAAGGCAGGACTTGCCCACTGTGGAGTCGCTGATCACAATCAGCCAGAATGGTAGATCCAGATGGCCTCCATGGTTCACATCCCGTTTGCATCCACAGAGCTCTGGAGCTGGAGGATATGCCTCTAAGGATTAGTTATTCTTTGAATGTTTGGTAGAATTCATTTGTGAATCCATCTGGACCTGGGGATTTTTTCTTAGGGAGTTCTTTGATGGCTTGTTCAATTTCTTTCTCTGATATGGTGTTGTTTAGGTAATCTATTTCTTCCTCTATTAGTCTAGGCAATTTATATTTTTGTAAATATTTGTCCATATCACCTAGATTGCCATATTTGTTACCATATAATTGGGCATAATAGTTTTTAATGACTGCCTTAATTTCCTCTTCATTAGAGGTGAGGTCTCCCTTCTCATCTTGGATACTGTTAATTTGGTTTTCTTCTTTCCTATTTTTTAATGAGATTGACCAGTACTTTGTCTATTTTATTTGTTTTTTTTTCCAAGAACCAGCTTGTAGTTTTATTTATTAAATCAATAGTTCCTTGACTTTCAATTTTATTAACTTCTCCTTTGATTTTTAGGATCTCTAATTTAGTCTTCATCTGAGGATTTTTAATTTGTTCACTTTCTAGTTTTTTAATTTGCATGCCCAATTAATTGACCTCTGCCCTCTCTAGTTTGTTAATATATGAACTCAAGGATATAAATTTCCCCTTGAGTACTGCTTTGGCTGCATCCCATATGTTTTGAAAGGATGTCTCATTATTGTCATTTTCTTCAATGAAATTATTAATTGTTTATATGATTTGTTCTTTAACCAGTTTGGAAAATTGTATTGTTTAATTTCCAATTAATTTTTGATTTACCTCTCCATGTACCCTTACTAATTATTATTTTCACTGCATTGTGATCTGAGAAGGTTGCATTTATTATTTCTGCTCTTTTGCATTTGTTTGCAATGTTTTTATACCCCAAAACATGGTCAATTTTTGTGAATTACCATGTGCTGCTGAAAAGAAGGTGTATTTCTTTTTGTCCCTATTTATTTTTCTCCACATATCTACTAATTCTAATTTTTCTAAGATTTCATTCACTTCTCTTACCTCTTTCTTATTTATTTTTTGGTTTGATTTGTCTAGTTCAGATAGAGGAAGGTTCAGGTCTCCCAATAGTATAGTTTTTCTATCTGTTTCATCCTTGAGCTCCACTAGTTTCTCCTTTAGAAATTTTGATGCTATGCCATTTGGTTCATACATGTTGAATACTAATATTTCCTCATTGTCTATACTGCCTTTTATTAGGATATAATTTCCTTCTCTATCTTTTTTAACTAGATCTATTTATACTTTTGCTTTCTCAGATATCATGATTGCAACTCCTGCCTTCTTTTTTATCAGTTGATGCCCAATATATTTGGCTCCATCCTCTTACTTTTATCCTATGCATGTCTATCTTCCTCATGTGTGTTTCTTGTAGACAGCATATAGTAGGGTTTTGGATTCTAATCCACTCTGCTATTCTCTTGCATTTTATGGGTGAGTTCATTCCATTCACATTCAGAGTTATGATTACCAGCTGTGTATTTCCCAGCATTTTGATTTGTATTCCTAATCCTGCCTTTTCTTCTTTCACTATTTCCTTCTACACCAATGTTTGTTTTTAATCAGTCCCCCTAGTTCCCACCCTTATTTTACTTCCCTTTCTACCCCCTCTCTTCTTATTCCCCCCTTTATTTTCTTTGCAGTCTTTTTAAAACTACCCCACCCTCTCCCTCCATTATACTGCTTCCCTCCCCACCAGTCCATTTGTTACCCTTCTATTTCCCTATAGGGCACAAATCTATTCTCTGCCCCAATGGATTGGTTTGTTCTTCCCTCATTGGGTCAATTTCAATGCACATAAGAGGTGAGTATCTCCTATCTTCAACCTCTTTACCCTTCCAGTGTATTGATGTTCTCCCCCCCTCCCGCCATGAGCTTCTTTGTGACACCAAGAAGACTTTAAAATCATGAAAGGTTAAAAAATAGAATTTAAATGACTATAAAATATAGGTATAATATATAGCAATAGTTCTATCACTTTACCAAGCAAGATTGACCCAACATATCTAATATATTTTGTGCTTTATACTTTATTCACATTAGAGTGTCAATTTCTTGAAGGTGGTAACTTTTATTTTTTGTCTTTGTATCCCTAGCCTGAGAACCTTGAACATGTTTTTTTAATTGAACTGAATGTGTTATCAGGGATCTTTTTTTTTTCACTGTCAGTTTTCCTAGGATTTTTGTCTGCTTATTTATTGACTTGTTTTTTTTTTTCAAAGTTTCTATCAACTCTTTGCAGAATTTATCAATTGGATAGTTAATTACTTCCCCTTTTTAATTTTTTTCTTTTTTCTGATGAACTTAATAATTTCAGCATACAAAGAATAGAGAAGAGAATCATATGTGAAACTAAATTTGTTTATTTTAAAAGTTCAGGGGCAAGTAGGTGGTTCAATGGATAGAGAGCCAAGATTGGAGATGCCATCACTATTAGGATCAGAGAGCTATTATCACCTCATTTTGTTGTTTGTTGTTCAATCTTTTCAGTCATGTCTGACTTTTTGTTACCCCATTTGGTATTTTCTTGGCAAAGATACTGAAGTGGTTTTTCATTTCCTTCTATGGCTCATTTTCTTGATGAGGAATCTGAGGCCAACAGGATTAAGTGACTTTCCCTTACACAATTAGTATTAAAATCAGATCTTCCTTACTTTAGCCTTAGAGGTCATCCACTGGGCTACCTAGCATCCCAGCTTCCCCATTTTATAGATAAGGAAACTGAGCCTAAAACAATGTTAAATAATTAATTTATTTTATTTTATTTTATAATTTATTTATATTATAAATATAATATTATTTATATATAAATATATTTATTTTATATTTATTTTTTTATTTATATATAAATATAAATTATAAAATGATTTATTTTATATAATATATAATATTATTATATATTATATAACATATATAATATATAATAATAAACTAAAATAATATAATAAATATAATTTATTTATTATAATATAAATAAAAAAATTAAATAGCCAAATGGCTAAGGTCACATAGCTAATAATTTTCTGAGGCAGGTCTTGAATTTGGATCTCCCTGATTCCTGTATCCTAGCAGGTAGGATACAGCATTCCCATGTAATTGGTGGAGACAATTAAGTGACTCAGTGGATTAAGAGCCAGGTCTAGAGACAAGATATTCTGGGTTCAAATCTGATCTTAGATACCTCTTAGCTCAGTGACCATGAGCAAGTCACTTATCCTCCAGTATCTAACCCTTATGACTCTTCTGCCTTGGAACTAATAGTATTTATTCTAAGACAGAAACTTAGAATTTAAAAAAAAATGTAATTGGGAAATATTTAACAAGAGAAATAAAAATACAGTAAAATGCAGAGAATATTACATTTTAAAATCAAGACAATAGGCTGCCACAGATATCCTCCTGTACAGATTAGTGACTCCTGTTTCTATAGGAGTATGATATCACTGGACTACCCTACCTCTCTGCCTCTGGGCCAGACTTTTCTGGGCCAGTCCTATGTATGATAAACTCATTTACTCTTTAATAGTTCCCCATATGTCTGACTGTCTCTGTGAATGAGTAGCCAACTATGGTTAACCAGAGATAGACCAACTGTCTGATGCCCTCTGGTAGCAACACAAAGCTTTTGAACCAGCTGGGGCTTCTCTTCATCCTGCTTAGCTGAAGAAAGAAGGGGACTTCCTTTCTCCTTCTCATGGCTCACTTTGAAGGACTTCCAAGAACAGGGGCAACTAAATTCAGGAAAAACCCAGTGCCCTTGGTGCAGTGGATGGTGCCTAGTAGGTCTTCAGCAGACATTTGCTACTTGATGCCACAACAGATACATTTGGAGGTAATTATTCTCCCTACAAAAGGGTTTGCTGCAGGGTTCCTTGAACTGACCAGCTTCCCTAGTGACTAAAACATGAGCTGATTTACAGAAATTGGATTGGCACATTGTGCTAGGGTCTTATTGATTGGGTTAAGGGACATGCAGATATCTGGATTCATAATGACTGTCTTGCTGCACTTCTTGGAATGCACCCCAAATCCAGTTCAGCTTCCTGTTCACATATTGCCTCCTTTTCTCAACCTGGCTCTTATCACAAAGGGACACATTTTATGAATGGACGGGCTGGCTGCCAGGAGCAAGATGGTCTTCACAGAGAGCCCTGTCTGAGCACTGAATTCCTGCCCAGCAGGGAAACTGGGCCTTAGCAAAAGGTTAGTTCATTGATGGCTATAGCCTGCTGGGCCAAGGTCTGTTAGCATGCCCAGTAAGGGCACCGCATTTCCCTTTTCTTGAATTACCACTGGGAAGCCATCAGCTCCGATTCATTTTTCCCCCCTTTTCTTTGTAGGTAAACTTTGGCTTCTGTTTTATAGACCCAACTGTTCCTGCTATTCCTGTTGTGTTTCTTTCTTTCTTGCAGTACATAGAAAGGATGATTCCTCCCATTGGGTGTCTGGTGATCTCAGGGAGAGCAAAATGGCCCCATCATCTCTAGTATGACCTCCTCCTCTCCATTATAGCCTTTTAGCTTGATGTTTCTAAATATCAAAGGAAGGTCTCCAGAAGCCTTGCAACCAACGGATTTAATGAGGACCATGCCCCAGAAATTCTGGCTGCCAAAGAGATGATGATGATATATGGTGCTCACTCCCTAACAGCAAGAAGACTATTTGTAAAGATTAAAAAAAAGCTTCTCTTATGGAATCAAACGAGACCCCGGCAGCTTCCTTCCAGACCCCAGGAGCTTTAAGAAAGAACATCCAACCAAGCTCAGTCTCTTGCAGCACGTGGCTTAGGAATAATATTAGTCTTTCTGTCACACAAAGAAAAATACTGTCTAGGCATGGGGCAGTATTTCCATGTTGGTGGCTCTCCGAAGGCACATGGCTAAGAAAGGAATGAGTAGTTGTCAGGCACAAAGGCCTATATGTTCAGCATCTTGCTTTGACCCTGTAGATTTAACTCTTGGAGTCCTTTAGAAGCTTGACTGGAGCAAAAGTAAAAGCAGCAAGAACATGGCTCTCAGGTCAGCTGCCTCTGGAGGGCAAGAGGAGCCAGTTGAGGTTTCCAAGACCTTGTTATTCCTTCCTGGCACCAGAGGAGAGGCTTTGGTTGTCAGTATGTGGCATTTGTATCCTGGCTGTTTGACTGGTAAGGCTTAAGCTGGACAGAGCTAACAAAATGGTAGGACTAGGAGGTGGGGAGAAGACAGGCATGGCTAACTGGTATGGGGGGAGAGGAAGGCAAAGGAAGAGGGTCCTATTAAAATCAACTAACAAACATTTATTCATAATCAATTATCCATGACATCCTGTACCAAGAAGTAGGGATACAAAAGGCAAAAAACAAGATTATTTCCAACCCTCAGATAGTTTATTTTTTGAAGGGCTTATAAAAGATAAGTAAATACAACACTATAGAGAAAGCTATATGAAGAAATTTCACAAGAGACAATATTAAAGATCAAAGAAAATCAAGAAAAGCCTTTCTAGTTGTTATCTGAGCTGTGCTTTTCAATAAGCTCAAGGTTCTAGAGGGCCAAAAAAATGGGACATGACTGAAAATGAACAAGAACAATGAAGTGATTCTGAGGAATGGAGGTGAGGAAAGTGAGCATTTCAACCTTTTTGTGAAGAATTACAGTACCTGGAGAAGCAATATCATGGACAGGGGCCAGTAAATGGGCCAGTGTGTTGGGAATGTAGAGAGGGAGAAGCAGAGTAATAGGAAATAGGACTAGAAGGGGATGTGGGATCTAGAGCTTTAAAAGCCAGATGGAGAATTTGGCATTTTATCTGAGAAGCATTTACAAAAACACTAACAATTTTGAAGATGAAAATGAAGTGATTGGTTTCTGTATTTAAGTAGTATCAATAGAGTAGGTAATATATTTGGCAGCCATGTAGAGAATGGATTAGAAAAAGGAGAACCTGAAAACATGGAGTCCTATTAAAAGACTATTGAAATAGTCCAGGCAAGAGATGAGGGACTGAGCCAGAGTAGAAGTTATGTGTAGTGGCTGGTGGGAGAAGGTGAGAGAAAGCAAGAACTCACAGATGGCTCATGGAATTATGCAATCTCAGTACTGAATGGAACCTCAAAAGTCATCCATCCAACTTGTGCACATACAGAAATAGCCTCAACAAACAACCTTCCTGATAAACGATTATACCACTATTCCTTGAAGAACCTCAGGAATAAGTAGCTTACCACTTTCCAAGACCCATTTTTGTTTGAGATGACTTTGATGGTGGTAGTGAGACTCTGGAGTTATATCCCTACCTATATTCATTTTATCAAGTCAAATTGTCAGAAGGTATGTGGCTTGTTGTTCCCTTCAAGGTTCTAGGAGGAATCCTTAGAAGTAGTGGATTTCTTTTAACATTTAGTATCTTTCTCCTGATATGATCAACAATGACTAGTATCCAACTATCATTTAACCTGTTGATATCTCTTTGATATCACTGATAATAAATTAATATCAATTAGCTTTAACAAAGGGACATTTACTGAAAAGTATAATAAGAAGCAAAACACAACCACTTCTTTGGGAAAAATTTTATTTAATTAATTTATTTAGAATATTTTTCTATTATTACAAGATTTATGTTCTTTCCCTGCCCTCCTCCCAGTCCCTTCTCATAGACAATGAGCAATTTCACTGGGACTTATATGTGTCATTAATCAAGACCTATTTCCATATTATTGATATTTGCACTAGGGTGATCATTTAGAGTCTACATCCCCAGTCATATCCCCATCAACCCATGTGATCAAGCAATTGTTTTTCTTATGTGTTTCTACTTCCACAGTTCTTCCTCTGGATGTGGATAGTGCTCTTTCTCATAAATCCCTCCGAATTGTTCTGGATCACTTCATTGCTGCCAGTAGAGAAGTCCATTATGTTCAATTGTATCACAGTGTGTATCCATCTCTATGTACAATGTTCTCCTGGTTCTGCTCCTTTCACTCTGCATCACTTCTGGGAGGTTGTTCCATTCTCCATGGAACTCCTCCACTTTATTATTCCTTTGAGCACAATAGTATTCCATCACCAAAACATACCACACTTTGTTCAGCCATTCCCCAATTGAAGGGCATCCCCTCATTTTTCAATTTTTGGCCACCCCAAAGAGCGCAGCTATGAATATTCTTGTACAAGTCTTTTTCCTTATTATCTCTTTGGGGTACAAACCCAGCAGTGGTATGGCTGGATCAAAGGGCAGACAGTCTTTTATCGCCCTTTGGGCATAGTTCCAAATTGCCTTCCAGAATGATTGGATCAATTCACAGCTTCACTAGCACTATATTAATGCCCCAATTTTGTCACATCTCCTCCAACATTTATTACTTTCTTTTGCTGTCAAAAACATAACCACTTCTGAAGCTCCTTATTCCCTAGAAAGTTAGAATGTTTATTATTAAACATTTCTACCATGGTCCTCATATCCCTGGACAGTCTCTTACCTGTAAGACACATTATCTCAGTTACAGTGGCTCAGAATTGGTTCCTCCCCAGATTCAGCTGCTTGCTTTTGGTGGTTCCCCCAATTTCATAAAGCTTATGAGGGTACAGTCTTCATTTCAGTACTCATTTACCTAAAAGCAAGTATGGGCAGCTAAGTGGTGAAGTGAGTAGAGTACTATGTCTAGAATCAGGAAGATTTATGTTTATGAGTTAAAATTTGACCTCTGCCATTTACTAGCTGTGTGGCCTGGGACAAATCACTAAACTCTGTTGACCTTGGTTTCCTCATCTGTAAAATGAATTGGAGAAGGAAATGGCAAACTATTCTAGTACCTTTGCTGAGAAAGTCCCAAATGGGGGTCATAAAGAATTTGACATGACTGAAATGACTGAACAACAATGAGATTAAGAAACACACATACACACTCTCACAAAGAGTCCATGCGACAATTTGGGGAGGAAGTTTAGTAGCTGAAGTGGCTCTTCCACCTAACAGTTATTCCTTGCTGACTCCAAGGAAAGAGAATGATTGAGTTTCTCAGATGGAGGACCTTGTGTATGTATCCTCTTGGGTATTCTGACTCAGAAGACAAATAAAACATCTTAAATTCTCCATATAGTAATCAGATAGGAAAGAGTCAAAGAATACCTGTCTATACTTTGAATCAGAGTCAGGACTTCTCTATTACATGTCATCATGCATTTTTAGAAACAGTTGAACCAAAGCCCCCATGTGAGTTGGCAGTAGGCTGAGTCTCTTACATGTGTTCCAAGGACTAGACCCTCTTTAGTTGATCTCCTATTACATTGTTAGTAGCTTTTAAGTTATACTGAGCCAAATTCTGAGTATCTGCAATTTCTGATCACTTTTTTTTTTTGGTATTGCTTTCTGTGAAAAGGAAAAAAAATAAGTCCAATTTCTCCTCCACAACATTGTCTTCAAGTATATGAAACCAATCATCATGCCTTCACCAAATTTTCTCTACTTCAGGGTAAATCTCCTCATTCTTTAACCCATCCACCACCAACCCATGTGGTAGTTTCTAGGCTTTGATGTCACTTTTAGTTCTCCAGGTTGACAATCTCCCTCATAAAAATTGGAGTAAAGAACTCAGTACCATATTTCAGATTCAGGCTAAACCAGAAAAGAGAATAATAGGATTATTATTTTTGCCTTCATTATAGATTGTGGAGTTTTTTTGGCTGCCATATTGGTACAAATAGATGTTAGACTGTATTTAAAAGGTCTTTTCCCACATTATCTAGACATACCTTCTCTATTAGGCCCTTAAGTGACTAATTTTTTCAAGAAAGGTACATTTGTCCTTATTGAATTTAATCTTATTAGATTCAACCTGTGATTCCAAACTGTCAAAATTTTTGGATTATAATTCTAACATCTCTATCTCTCCATTACATACACACACAAACTTGATATCTGTGTATTTATATCTCTCTATATGAATGTATAAATTGTATATTCATCATTGGCAAATAACATGAAACTATGTACGTGTATGCATCTATATATATATATATATATATATATATATATATATAAAACATAGCCTATATATAAACACACATATTATGTTATGTGGATGCAAACACAATTTCATGTTATCTTCAGGTCTGATGACATATGAACTACATATTCATCTAAGGCAGAGGTGTCAAGCTCTCTCTTCCCCTTCCCAGGGTCAACTATATTTAAATGTAATTGGGAGAAATTGAGTAAAATAAAAATGCAATGACACATCATGGTTTTCTGAGGTAGCATGTGGCCTGAAGGAGTTTCTACATTACTGATCTAAGGCACTGATAAAAATATTGAATGAGTTAGATTCAAAGATGGATCCCTGAAGACTCCTCTAGAGAACTCTTTGTAGTTTGACACCCATTGATGAATGAACAATCCTTGGGTCTGGTCATTCAATCACTTCTGAAGCCACCTTGTTGAATAACCCACATTTCTTCAAACTGTCCATTGGGTAGGTATCATGGGACTGTTTGAAAAATATTTGCCGAAATTTAGGTATATGTGACTGACATTCTCTTTATGTACTGTCAAAATAAACCTATGAAAGAGAGGAAATATGGCCATTCTGGTATAACATTATTAATGTATTCATATTAGCTCTTAATGATCACCATTTCCTTTTTAAAAGTTATTATAAAGGCTCCCTTTAATATGTTCAAAGATTTTGCCTGGAATTGAAATCATAATCACTGATCCGTTTTGCTAACCTTCCTGTTCTTTTAAAAAAAAAATAGGATAGCATTTACTCAACTGTAGTCCTATAGCATTCCTCCCATTGTACATTATCTTAAAAATCTACCCTTAGAAGCTTAACAATGGCATTCACAATTTCTTTCAATATAATATTCATACAAGCTTGATAACTTGAACTGACTGAGGACAACTAGGTGCTCTCTGAGCAACTCATTTATCTTTCATTGCAATATTCTTTTCAACCATTTTTGTTCTGTATTCTGTATTCTTCAAAGTCCAAATCCAATGCCTTATCACAACATCAAGGAGATTATGGCATTGTACCAGAAGAACATAAGCTCTTGAAGTATTTATTATTTTGGAAATGTTTTCATTATACTTGTCTTGACAGATTATTTTTTATTTTATTTTTTAAATTTTATAATATTTTATTTGATCATTTCTAAGCATTATTCATTAAAGACAAAGATCATTTTCTTTTCCTTCCCCCCACCCCCCCATAGCCGACGCATGATTCCACTGGGTATCCCATGTGTTCTTGATTCAAACCCATTGCCATGTTGTTGATATTTGCATTAGAGTGTTTGTTTAGAGTCTTTCCTCTGTCATGTCCCCTCAACCGCTGTAGTCAGGCAGTTGCTTTTCACAATTTATCCTCTGCTTATGAATAGCGTTTTTTCTCCTAGATCTCTGCAGATTGTTCAGGGACATTACACCACCACCAATGGAGAAGTCCATTATGTTCGATTATACCACAGTGTATTAGTCTCTGTGTACAATGTTCTCCTGGTTCTGCTCATCTCACTCTGCATCACTTCCTGGAGGTCGTTCCAGTCTCCATGGAATTCCTCCACTTTATTATTCCTTTGAGCACAATAGTATTCCATCACCAACATATACCACAATTTGTTCAGCCATTCCCCTCATTGATGGGCATCCCCTCATTTTCCAATTTTTGGCCACCACAAAGAGCGCAGCTATGAATATTTTTCTACAAGTCTTTTTGTCCATTATCACTTTGGGGTACAGACCCAGCAGTGCTATGGCTGGATCAAAGGGTAGACATTCTTTTATCGCCCTTTGGGCATAATTCCAAATTGCCCTCCAGAATGGCTGGATCAGTTCACAACTCCACCAGCAATGAATTAATGTCCCAACTTTGCCACATCCCCTCCAGCATTCATTACTTTCCATAACTGTCATGTTGGCCAATCTGCTAGGTGTGAGGTGATACCTCAGAGTTGTTTTGATTTGCATCTCTCTGATTATAAGAGATTTAGAACACTTCTTCATGTGCTTATTAATAGTTTTGATTTCTTTATCTGAGAATTGCCTATCCATGTCCCTTGCCCATTTATCAATTGGAGAATGGCTTGATTTTTTTGTACAATTCATTTAGCTCTTTATAAATTTGAGTAATTAAACCTTGGTCAGAGGTTTCTATGAAGATTTTTTCCCATTTTGTTGTTTCCCTTCTGATTTTAGTTACATTGGTTTTGTTTGTACAAAAGCTTTTTAATTTTATGTAGTCAAAATTATTTATTTTACATTTTGTGATTCTTTCTATGTCTTGCTTGGTTTTAAAGCCTTTCCCCTCCCAAAGATCTGACATGTATACTATTCTGTGTTTACCCAATTTACTTATGGTTTCCTTCTTTATGTTTAAGTCATTCACCCATTTTGAATTTATCTTGGTGTAGGGTGTGAGGTGTTGATCAATTCTTAATCTCTCCCACACTGTCTTCCAATTTTCCCAGCAGTTTTTTATCGAATAGTGGATTTTTGTCCCAAAAGCTGGGATCTTTGGGTATATCGTATACTGTCTTGCTGAGGTCACTTGCCCCCAGTCTATTCCACTGATCTTCCTTTCTGTCTCTTAGCCAGTACCAAATTGTTTTGATGACTGCTGCTTTGTAATATAGTTTAAGGTCTGGGACTGCAAGGCCCCCATCATATGTGGTTTTTTTTTTTTCATTATTTCCCTGCATATCCTCGATCTTTTGTTATTCCAAATGAACTTTGTTATGGTTTTTTCTAAATCAGTAAAGAAATATTTTGGGAGTTCAATGGGTATGGCACTAAATAGATAAATAAGTTTGGGTAGGATGGTCATTTTTATTATATTGGCTCATCCTATCCATGAGCAGTTAATGTTTTTCCAATTGTTCAAGTCTAGTTTTGGTTGTGTGGAGAATGTTTTGTAGTTGTGTTCATATAGTTCCTGTGTTTGTTTCAGGAGATAGATTCCTAGGTATTTTATTTTGTCTAAGGTGATTTTGAATGGGATTTCTCTTTCTAGTTTTTGCTGCTGAGCTGTGTTGGAATTATATAGAAATGCTGATGACTTATGTGGGTTTATTTTGTATCCTGCAACTTTGCTAAAGTTGTTGATTATTTCGATTAGCTTTTTGGTTGAATCTCTAGGATTCTTTAAGTAGACCATCATGTCATCTGCAAAGAGTGATAACTTGGTCTCCTCCTTGCCTATTTTAATGCCTTCAATTTCTTTTTCTTCTCTAATTGCTACTGCTAGTATTTCTAGTACAATGTCAAATAGTAGAGTTGATAATGGGCATCCTTGTTTCACTCCTGATCTTATAGGGAATGTGTCTAGTTTATCCCCATTGCAGATGATATTAGCTGATGGTTTTAGATATATACTGTTTATTATTTTTAGGAATGACCCTTCTATTCCTATGCTTTCTAGTGTTTTTAATAGGAATGGGTGTTGTATTTTATCAAAGGCTTTTTCTGCGTCTATTGAGATAATCATGTGATTCTTGTTGGTTTGCTTGTTGATGTGGTCAATTATGTGGATGGTTTTCCTAATATTGAACCAGCCCTGCATCCCTGGTATAAATCCTACTTGATCATGGTGGATGACCCTTTTGATCACTTGCTGGAGTCTTTTTGCTAGTATCCTATTTAAGATTTTTGCATCTATATTTATTTTTTATTTTCAAGGACCAGCCCAACTCATGATAGAGGGACTCATCATAGAAAAGTGATCATTTGTGGATTAATTCTTTTTACTTTGCCAAATCATAAAGAAAACAAAGCTACAAAAATGGTCCTTTGTTCTGTGTGGCACCTTTCTATTTTTCCAGTGATGGTAGTAGAGTTGTGAAAAAGGAGGCAAAGGGCGGGAAGAATCATATTGCCTTTAGATCTTCTATATGTATTAACTTAATAGCTAGTACTCTAAATGTAAGATTCTATGATTAATAATTGGACACCTTACTAGAAGAACTGCATCATATTGATCTTAACATTTTAAAAATAAATTAAACTTACATAAAGTAAGTTATAATAAGAGGATGACGTGTGAATTCTCCTTGGGGAGGTAAATAGAAGAATTGGGAATATTGCTTTTATTGTTTATCCAAAGATAATAGAAAACATAATTTTATTGCATATTAGGTAGTCAGTTGACATTATTTAATGAAGTATGTTAATGAATTACTTAATAAAGAATCATTTGATGAAGTATATATTTAATGAACATTTGTAAGAAAAAGACTACCATAATTTTAGATTGTGTCCATATCTTTGCAATAGTTAAGGAGGCAGAGAAATGCAATGAAGAGTACAAGAATTCTCCAGATTAAGGCAATATATTTTTTAATATTTGATGACTTTAGTGTAAAGATGAGCAAAGGAAAGAATGATAAAGAGTATGCTAGAAAATATGGTTCAGCAGGAGAACATTGTACACAGTAACAGCAATACTGTATGATGATCAACTGTGAAAGACTTAGCTGCTCTCAGAAATAGAGTGATCCATAGCAATTCTGAGGGACTTATGACAAGGAACGCTATCCCCCTCAGAGAAAGAACTCTTGGAGTTGGATGCAGGTCAAAGCATATTATCTTCCATATTAGTTTACTTAAGGTTTTATTTGGGGAGTCTGGTTTTATATGAGCATTTTCCTTCAAGGATAACCAATATTGAAATATGATGATAATGCATGTGTAACCCACATTAAATTGCTTACTTTTTCTGAGAGGAGGAGGAAAGAGAGGGAGGGAAACACTTATCTTATAATTTCTGAAGAGGTATGTTGAAAATTACTACATGTAAATTGGAAATATAATGTCTGAATAAAAATATATTAAATAAAAAATATGGCTCAGATATGTGAACAATGAGAAGCCAAAACACTTGTAAGTTCTACAGAATTTTCTTGCTTCATGAACATACAATAAACCTCTTCAAGAAAAGACTTGTAATGCTCTTGACATGACAACCATTGGAAAAAAAATCATAAGAATGGAGTAGATCACACATGAATAAATACTCAATGACTGGATATACATGTGGGGATCATCATTATACACCATCTGATGTCTCTAGTCAGAGTATTCATTTTTTAAAGCAAAGACAAAAATCAATGCCAAATTAGAGAAAAAATGTGACAATATTATAGGCAGTATTTACTATTTTTAAAAAAGGGAATAGAGACTTTATAGAAAAGGTGATGAGAGATTCAACTCAGTCAGATTATCCTGAGTAAATTAAAGGATGAAACAGAAAGGAGGACAAAGAACAGATGAAAATGGAAAAAAAAAACCACAACAAACATTTTGACAAGAAATTGTTTTCTCCACTAAGGTCTGAGGAGCTATGATATTTGGGTTCTAACATCATGATCCTTGATGTGTTGTAAGAAGAAATAGAAAAAGCACCAAAGGAGACAAATGTAGGAAGAACAATTAGACTAGAGAAAGTGCAAATAATTGGCTTTGATGTCAGAGGAAACATAATTTTGAGGATATTGAAAAATATTTTTCATCAAGATTGCTGAATGAGGGAAAATATGAAGTTCTTAGGGAAAAATATAGAATTGGCAGACCTCAGTCTATTTGAACATGTCAATTAATAAAGCTACCTGCTATGGTGTCCCAGTGGATAGAGTGTTTTGACAGAAGTCAGGATTTCCTGATTCAAATCTGGTCTCAGAAACTTGCTAGTTGTGTGACCCTGGGTAAGTCACTTAATCCTGTTTCCTTCAATTTCTTTATCTGTAAAATGAGCTGAGAAGGAAATGGCACATCACTCCAGTATATTTGCCAACAAATGGAGTCCCAAAAAGTTGGACATGACTAAAATGACTGAAGAACAACACTGGAAAAATTGACCCAGAGGAATTGACTAGATAAGCAAGAACTAGTAACAAATGAACATGTCATTTTTATTTTATTTTTTAAAAACCTTTACCTTCCATCTTGGAGTCAATACTGTGTATTGGCTCCAAGGCAGAATAGTGGTAAGGGCTAGGCAATGGGGGTCAAGGGACTACTTGCCCACGGTCACACAGTTGGGAAGTGTCTGAGGCCAGATTTGAACCTAGGACCTCCCATCTCTAGACCTGGCTCTCAATCCACTGAGCTACCCAGCTGCCTCCTTGATCATGTCATTTTAGATTTGATAAACCCCCAAACAATTTGGGAGGTGCCTCCTTTATTCAATAAAAACTGCCAAGAAAACTATAAAATATCTTGTTGGAAAAAAGTTTATAGGACCATCCTAAACCTTATGTTATCTATCTATTTAATATCTAATTAACAAACACAAAAGTTACATACAATTTTAGGAGAAAATAGGTTTTATATTTAATAATCATGGGGAGAGGAAAACTTGATCAGGCAGTATTGGTCAAAGGAATTGCACATATTTGGCCTGAATAAGACATGACTAAATGGAGTGGGGTGAGAGAGATACACATGATAGCTGTGTAAGTATTTGAAGTGCCATTATATGGAAAAGAAATTGGATGTGTTTTATTTGACCCCAGGGGGCAAAGACTGAAGCAATTGGAAGTTATAGATTGGCAATTTTAGGCTTAATTTCAGGAAAAACTTCCTAATAATTAGAGCTGTCCATAAATGGAATGAGCTGCCTCCAGAGGTAGATTTTCCATCATTGGACTAATTAAAGCAGACTCATAACTTGCTAGGTTTAATATAGAAGGGATTCCGTTTGGTGGGTTGGGTTAAATGATGAATGAGGATCCTATTAAAATTGTGATTCTCTGAAAGAGCATAAAATATATATAAATCAGAAAATCAGCATTGATTATACAAGGTTAAAAAGCTTTTGCACAAAAAGAACCAATCAGCAGGAATAAAAAGAGACCTAGATTGGAAAAATAAATCATTGTTAATGAGATTTTAGATTGGTTCAATTCTTTTGTAAAATAATTTGGAGTTATGGAAGAAAAGTTGCTAAAATTTTTATATCCTTTGCCTCAGAGATCATACTATAAGATCCATATACTAAAGAGGTTACTGACAATAAATAAAAACATATACAAAAATGCATCTGTTCATAAGTAGTGACTTTTGAATGAATTTTATTAGATGTTATGAGAAAGGATGAAAAGTTAAGTATAAATATAAATGCTGATTTTCTTGTGTGATCCACAAATTGGGTCTGAATATTAATATTAATTTTGATCTACTCATTTCACTTTGCATCAGTTCATTAAGTCTTTCCAGATTTTTCTGAAATCATCTTGCTTGTCATTTCTTATAACACAATAGTATTATTATAATCATATACCACAACTAATTCCAAGAGCAGATTTCAATTAAATTTTTTTTAATTTAAAAAAATTTGAATTTATTTTTTAGGAAACCCTTACCTTCTGTCTTGGAATCAATACTATGTATTGGTTGCAAAGCAGAAAAGTGGCTATTTGCCTAGGATCAAGCTAGGAAGTATCTGATGCTAGATTTGAAACCAGTGCCTCTTGCCTCTGGACCTGGCTCTCCATCTACTGAGTCACTAGCTGCCCCTGAAATTTCTTTTAAAAAATATCCCCCTATTACATGTAAAAACAATGATTAAACTTTCATTTTCTAAAAGACTTTAAATTTAAAGTTTTTATTTCCCAGCTTTTTTCTTCTTTTGACCCTTATTCCCTTGCTCCTCACTCTCCCTCCTCCCTGAGACAGTAAGCAATCTGATATAGATTTTACATATGTAATCATGTAAAACATTTTCCCATATTAGTCATTTTGTGGAATAGTTTTCACATGGGGAAAAAAGAAGAAGAAAGAAAATGAAATATCATATGTTTCAGTCTGCATTCAGACTCCAGTTCTTTCTTGGAGGGCAGATGTCATTTTTCATCATGAGACTCTGGGATTATCTTGGAGCACTGCATTGCTGAGAATAACTACGTCATTCACAGTTCTTTGAGAAATATTGCTATTATTGTGTACAATATTAATTTTGATCTACTCATTTCACTTTGCATCAGTTCATTAAGTCTTTCCAGATTTTTCTGAAATCATCTTGCTTGTCATTTCTTATAACACAATAGTATTATTATAATCATATACCACAACTTGTTTAGCTATTCACAAATTGATGAATAACCCTTCGATTTTTAATTCTTTGTTACAAAAAGAGCTACAATAAACATTTTTGAACATACTGAGATGACCTCATATGAACAACAGTAAGAAAACGTTCTCCCATGATCTTGGGCTTATTCTCCCACAACTACATGCAACACTGATGGGACATAATAGAGAGCACATAAGGATCATGAAACTTATACCTCTTACACAACAGGACACCTGTGTCCTTTTTCTTTTCATGGTATTCGCAAGCTGCTCCCTCTGGCAGAGTGTCTCTGTTGAGAAGATTGCTTAGCCAGACTTCCTCAACCAGCTTTTTTCTTCAACTCAAGTTCCCATGGCCAGGACTAGTCCCTTTCTCAAATCACAGGTTCATGAACTGTCATATTGTCTCCTATCTCCATAGATCAGACCTGCTTCCTTGTTGCTATGGTGCCTACTACTTCCATGGTTAATAGAAAGGATGGAGAAAAAAGAAATTCCTCTCCTCTCCAAGAGTAAGGAAGGATTTCCCCCTTCAAGGGATGAATTTTTCTTCCATAGCTGTTTTTCTTCTCTTCTATTAGAGGTCAGACTCTTTAGAGCATCCTCCAGACTTAATTAACTTCTTAAAGAATATTTTTTTTTAAAGAGCCACCAAGAGTGTGGCTTATCTTTTGAGCAGTCAATGGCTCACTACCCTTTAATTCCAAGCTGGATTGAAGAACTAGCTTTCCATTAATTGAAGATCATAACCCTTCATTGCCTTTGTTACCTGCCTGTTACATTTTGTAATTGTGTTAAGGTTAAGTGGGCTGTGGACAAATCAATTGTTTGAAATTTCCTAATCAGTACCATGTATTACATATGCATAAAGCATTATAAGATTGTAGATTTACAACCAAAAAGGTCCTTAGAGGTCATCAAATACATCCTTTCTCCATTTCCCACTCTTACCTCACCATTTTCAGTTATTTGCTGGTGAGAAAAAGCTCCAGTGCCCTGTTTCCTGATGGAATACTTGGTTGATGGGATCCTGTCTGGTGCATTTCCTATTGGAAATGATGTAAAACAGGAGCCATAAAATAGGATCTGGTTTTATTCAATCTGTATTATGCAGTTGCATATGATATGTGTTCATCTTCGGAAGAGAAAACTGAGGCTTATAGAGGTTAAGTGACTTGCCACAAGATAATAATTGGCAGTGCCAAGGTTTGAGTCTGGTCTTCTGAATCCAAATCCAGAGATCTTTACACTGAATCTTATTCTCTCTCTCTCTCTCTCTCTCTCTCTCTCTCTCTCTCTCTCTCTCTCTCTCTCTCTCTTTGCCTCTCTCTCTCTCTCTCTCTCTCTCTCTCTCTCTTTCTCTCTGCCTCTCTCTCTCTCTCTGCCTCTCTCTGTCTCTCTCCTGCACTCTTTCTCTCCCCCCTCTCTTTCTTTCCCTCTGTCTCTAACTCTCTCTCATGCACACATTATGCATACATGTATGTACTTGTACATATATACATAAATATCTAGAACTATATAGAATGCATCATTCTGGACATTAGAAAAGGGGACAAAAGGTATTCCAATGATAAGCTATTGTAGCTGGTCAAAGGATGATGATTCCCATCCTCAGATCTATGCAATGCTTAACTCGTCTTTGAGTTGTGATTATATTCTTTTTTCCATTTTATTTTTAAAAATTTTGCCATGTTTACATGCTTCATTTTCTTTCCCTCTCCTCTTCCCTCCCCCCTCCCAGAGCTGACAAGCAATTCCATTGGGTTGTACAAATGTTGTGTGACTATATTCTTGAGAGGATGGTCGAAGTCCATTGAATAAGCAAGCATCTAATGTTTAGGGAATATGTGAGCAGTAGTTGGTAACAGTAAACTAGAATCCTTATTTCTTAAGGGGAAATAAGAGAACATATAGGTAGATTTTTTTTAATGTAGAAAAATCATGGCGAACGCCTGGAAATACCCACACAATCCTGCATTCATTAAGTGGCTTAACCCAGCAACATTCAAGTCTGAAATGGAAAAAATTGGTCTGTAGGAAAGAGAAGGTGGAATTTCTCTTCTGAGGCTTGAAAGAACCCTCCTCAGCTCATGGCTTTGAGCTGCTTGAAAGACTTCAAGGGAATTTCCCCACTCTTCGCACTTCCCATTCCTCACTTCGGCCCTGCTCCAAAGCATATTTTGTGGTGTTGAAGTGGTTTCCCATTCCTCTGAGTTACAATAGATGCTGTCAGGAGATTTGGACTCTGGCAATATAAGGTTGCTTATCCAGAACCGCTCACCAGTGACCAATTTCCTGATGGAATGCTGGGTTGATGGGATCTTGTCTGATCCATTTCCTATTAGAAATGGTGTGAAACAGGGGCCATAAAGTGGATCTGGTTTTATTCAATCTGTATTATGCAGTTGTATCTGACAGGATTAAAAAAAAAGAATGACTCATTGGTATTAAGGTAATGTTTCTGAATATATATGCCTTCCTCTTCTCCTACCCAGCCAGCTTTTTTGTTCTGTCTTTTGTTGTGGTGGTTGTAGGGGGGTGGATAAGGGCTATAAAAGTGTTCAATTGGGTCATAGATTCAGAATTAGAAAGGTCCCTAGAGGTCATCAAGTCCAGTCTTGGAAAAATGACTTTCTTGAGGTCACATAGAGAGTGTGAGACAGAGCCAGGGCTATAACTTGGGTCTCCTGAATCCCAAACCAACCATTCTTATTTCCAATACTATGCTGTCGACAAGCACTTGAATAGCTACAATGAGGCATTGTGGCACACAGTATTCTACATGGTATAAAATTCTAAATGATTCAGAAAGCAATGAGTGCAGGCTAGGATAGGAGATGGATGTTGGGGGAATGGGAAGATCATGAAAAATGGATGAGATTTCTTTAGGCAGAGATGAAGGGACATCATATTCTGGGAGGAAAACAGGATGAGCAAAGATGCAGCAGCAAAAAAGCATAAGCCATATTTTTGGCAATTAGTTGGTTAGTTTGGCCCCAAAATAAGATTATGATTAGATTATTATAAAATAATGGTTAGAGAAGCAGAGATAGAGAAGAAAAAAAAGGTAGGGTAGTATCCCAAAGTAAAGGGCTTTGAACATTAGGCTGAGTTTGTACTTTATTTTACAGGGGAACATTGAAGATGGTAAGCAAGAAAGGATAATCTGACATCAATGAAGAGAAGAGATGCTTAACCATTTTTTTTGTGTCCTGGACCCATTTGACTGTCTGTTGAAGTCTATGGACCACTTCTCAGAATAATGTAACTGGATGAAATAAAATACACAGGTTAACAAAGGAAGATTAAGATTGGTTTAAAAAAGTACACAAAAATGCATTATTCCCCCATCTAAGATCATGGAACTCTTGAAATCTATCCAGGATTTCTTTGGAGTTCAGATTAAGGACCCCATGGTGTAGTGGATAGGTTAGAGTAAGGAAAAACTGCAGACAGGGAAATCTGTTAGGAGGCCATTACAAGAGAAAAGGAGAGACTGACTCAGCTGGTAGCAAGGGGACAAACAGGCATGAATTGTTCATTTAGCTTCTCAAGAGACACATTGATCTTTCTATTTTCCTCTTTACCACAGGATAAGCCATTAGATAGTATTTGGAGACTTGTGAGCATTTCCCCAATAATGGTTTCATGTTGGTTTCCTTATACATTACTCTCCCAGCAAGTCTTCAAAAACTATTTAGGGTAATCAGTTTTAAAATGACTGCTGTAAGTTTTTTTGTCTTGCCATTGAGGGTTGGGAGGCAGAGATTTGGTTTGTTTTAGAAATGAGAAAGCTGGAATTTTGAGTCCTTTGACAGTGAAATTAAGAATCTGATCCTTAACTCTTCCTTCCCTCACTACATCGTCTTCAACCCATGGCTACTCTGTTTTCTCTTCCCTGACCCACTGATGTAATTGTGATAAAATATTCTCTGCATTTGAAAATATAAAGATTTGGCAAAGGACCTACATTATATAGCTTTGTCCTGTCATTTCATATTAAATATTCATAGCCTGATAAATCACAGATTTAATTAAATTCAAAAGTCTTATCACATGCCCTGGAGGTCACCAAACTTGGGTTCTGGCATAAGGTCTCTGGGTGAGTTATAAAGGCAGACACCTTCCATTGGGAATATTCCATTACTAGGCATGGAATTCTTTCCAACATCCCTCAGAGAAAATACTCATAGTACAGATCTGAAAAATATTTTTCTTTCAATTTTTTCTTTTTGATTATGAACTAAATAAGCACCAGCAAATACAAACAATTAGTTTCAGAAAGAAGAATTTTATTAAAAATTTTGTGAACTGTTTGCTTTTTTTTAAGGAATCAAGCTTTACATAGTAGTAGCAAAATTGTTCATTGTTTGTTGTTTCCTTAGATTAAAATGTAATTGGGACACGTCTAACAAAATTTAAAAAACGCAGCACACATAGTTAATGTTAATTTGTGGTTTTCTAGTCACTGTCACCTGAGTAGGAATCTAGTTCTACTTGAGTTTGAAACACTACAAAAATTTTTTTTCTATATGCTTAAAAATGTTTTATTTGTACTCTTGTTTATTTTTATCACTGCCCATGAACACACCTCTCTCTTACACCTGAGAAGAAACATTTCCTTGTGATAAATACATTTAGTCAAGAAAAATAAGTCAATACGTTGGCCAAAACTGAGACCAGATATCTAATTCTATATCTCTACTCAATTATCTCTTAACTGAGTGGAAGGAAATATGATTTATCCAGAATCTTTTTTATTATAAAGATTTTTTTGACCAATTACATGCAATTACAAATTCCCACATATTTTTCTTAAGTTATATAATTCAAATTGTCTATCTCCATCCCTTCCCTCCCTCTTCCCAGAACTGGCAAGGAATTAAATCTGGGATATCTGTGTATTATCATGCAAAACAATTGCATAGTATTCATTTTTGTAAGAGAATGATAATATAAAACCAAAACCCCAAAATAAAAACCCCAAAAAATTAAACTGAAAAATTGGATGCTTTGATCTATATTCAGATTCCAAATATTCTTTCTCTGCAGATGTTTATCTTTCTTTCTCACAAGTCCCTCAGAATTGTCCTGGATCATTGCTTTGCTGAGAGAAGTTAAGCTTATCACAGGTGATCATTCTACAATATTGTTGTTGCTGTGTACAATGTTCTCCTGGTTCTGCTTATTTCATTCTGCATCAGTTCATATAGGTCTTTCCAGTTCTTACTGAAATTATCTTATTTATCATTTCTTGCAGTTCAATAGTATTCAATCACCACCATGTAACACAATTTGTTTAGCCATGCCCCAACTGATGAGCATCCCTTAAATTTTCAATTGTTTGCCACAACAAAAAGAGCAGCTCTAAATGTTTTTGTACAAGGAGATCCTTTCCTCTTTCAGAAATCTTTTGAAGTCATGGTTGGTCAAAGCATTGATTAGTTATTTCCTCTTATATAAGTATTGTGATCATTATATAATTTGTTTTTTATTGTGTCTTCCCTCAAATTATTCACTTCATATAAATCATTTGATATTTTGCTGAAATCATTAAATTTATTATTTCTAATAGTATTTTATCACATTCACATAACATTTTGTTGTGTCATTTCCCCAAACTGATGGATACTGATTTAGTTTCCAGTTCTTTGCTGCAACAAAATTTGCTGCTATAAACATTTTTGTATACAGAGGTATTTTCTCTCTGATCTCTTTGGGGCATATACCTTACAGGAGTAATGCAGGAACAAAAAGTATATTCAGTTTAATGGTATGGGGATGGATTTCAAATTGTTTTCAAAATGATTGTTTTAATGGATAGCTCTGCCAAGAGTGGAATAATGTGATTTTCCTCCCTTAGCCTTTCTAACAATTACTATTTTCCTCTTTTGCTCTACTTGCCAAACTAATTAGAACCTTAGAATTGTGTTAACTTGCTCTTAGGGATTTTGGACTTTTTAATATGTCTTTTGAAAGCTTACAGTTCTTCATTTGACAACTTCCTATTCCTATTCTTTGACTACTTCACTACTGGGGAATTACTCTTATTTATAGATTTTTGCATTTATTCCTGATGTAGATGAGACATTATATCTTATATATTTGTGTTAATGGTTCTCAAATCTCTATTTCCTGCCCCAATCTCTTCAATATAAAATTTCCAATCACTTGTTAGACATATTGAACTAGGTCTCCAGCAGGCATTTTGAACTCAATATACTTAAAACAGAACTCATTTTTTTCCATTTAAACCTCTTTTCCCTCTTTACCTTCCCTATGATTGCAGAGGGCAATACCATCATAGTCCCTCAGGCTCATGGTCTAGGAGTTGTCCTGGACTCCTCAGTATCTCTCACCTCCCCTATTAAAGTTGTTGACAAGGCCTGTAGATGTCACCTTTGAGATAACTCTCAAATAAGACTCATTATCTTTTCTGACACTACTACTATTTGGGTATAAACTTTCACCACCTCATGCCTTGATTACTATAATAGCCTGCTGCTGATTCTACCCTCCTCAAGAACCTCTCCACTCCAGTACATCCTCCACTCAGTCACAAAAGTGATTTTCCAAAAACACATATCTAATGATGTTACCCACTCTACTACTTACTCAGTAAACTAGTGATTTCCTATTGGCTCCAGGAGCAAAACTGAACTCTTCAAATGAGAAGTTGTTTTAGCTACAACCCACAAGGTTTGTTTTATTTTTTCATGTTTTCTTTGATAAAATGATCTATTGTTTCTCTGATTTATTCCTTGATATACATTCTTTAGGTTTATATATTTTAGTCCCCATTTAAGTCTAAATCCTTTCTTCAAATTATCCTTATAATTTCTATTGGATTATGGCCAGTAAAGGACGGGTTTAATTTCTGCTTTTCTGCATTTCTGAAGAGTTTAAAAATACTTCACAAGTATTTCATAACTACATATATAATTTATGTAGAAGTGACATATAAATCTGAGAAATGTTTTTATTCTTTATTATTCCCATTCATTAGGCACCAGGGATAGTATATCTAACTTTTTAAAAGTTCTATTCAAATTTTCTTTCTTGTTTATCTTTTTGTTAGATCTAAGTTACATAAGTGCTTGTTATCTGTCTGCTTATTAACTTCCATGACAATTATTATTTTTTAATTTCTCTTTGTAGTTCAATTAGCTTTATCTTTAAATATTTAAATACTATGGCATTTGATGCATATATTACTGCTATTATTTCTATTATACATAGTGGCTTTAAGGAAAATATAGTTTCTTCGCTTATCTCTTTTAATTGTATCTCTTACTCCTACTCTTTTGAATCCACCCAATTCAACTCCATCCCCTTTGTTTTACATCATATTTCACCTACCCAGTTGATTTGGTTTCTATTTCTTGCTTGTAACTTATTTCTGGAGTTTTCAAGGTTCTTGTCCAGCTACAATGCTTTCTGTAACCAAGTAACATAAAAAATGGTCATCAGGATCTCTTCTATCTTTCGAGCTTTGATAAGGTATGGCTTCTTATTGTTGATACTTCCTCATTCAGGACTTTGACAATCTACTTCAGAGAAAGAAGAAACTAGATGGCAACTAGTGGAAAGGCATCACATAAAATGCCAGAACCAGAACTAGAGCCAGTTTTGTAGCACCAAGTGTAAATAGGCTAAATGTTTTCATGATGAGCATGGCAAGTGTATGTTCTTCTACAAGTATATTTTCTTAAAACCATTGAGATTCTTGAGCCAGGACTCTCTTTGTTGGATAAACCAAGATTTTTGGGATCCACTGCAGAAAAGCATGGCATGGTATAGTAGTTATTTAATTAAAATTTAGTGCCTGGGGAAGCCAAATGACTCAGTGGAAATAGAGCCAAGTCTAGAGATGAGAAGTCCCCAGTTCAAATCTGGCCTCAGGCACTTTTTAGATATGTGATACTGGGCAAGTTTGCCTAGCCTTTACTGCTCCTCTGCTTTGGAACCAATACTTGGTATTGATTCTAGAAGAGAAGGTAAGGATTTAAACAATTAGTACTTGTCTTTTTTCTTTTTCTTTATTTCCTTTTCTCTGCTTTTCTTTTCTTTGTAGAGAAGCAGAATAGGATGATTTATTTTATGGAAGAGACCTATATGTACTTACATTTATTTTCACAGATATATTGGTAGCTATATCAGATCATAGGAAAGGAAGACAATTTCCCAAATACAATTATCTTAAAACATAGGATCTTATATGACAGCTATTCCATAGGATAATAGAATTATATATTTAGATCTAGAAGAGCATCCAACCCTTTTATTTTATGAATGAAGAAACTGAGGCACAGATCAGTCAAATGAGTTTGGGGAGGGGGGTTATACAGCAAGTATTTGAAATAGAATTTGGATTCAGATTCACTGAATGTAAACCCAATAATCTGTCTACTCCATCACCAGATACAGGACATATCTGGGCATATATTTTTTCCAACAACATCTCAAACAAATGAGGATATGATTCCTGATTGAAGACCTTCTCCTGTGAATATATCACTCTTTTTCAAGAGAATCTTATTCAGTTTAGGCTATTTCTACAGAAGGAAATTTTTTTTTCTTATTTTGTCCAAAAACATCTCTATCTCATGCAGGAATTCTTAACCTTTTTGTGTGTGACATAGATCCCTTTGGAAGTTTGATATAACTCACTGACCCCTTCTCAGAATTATGGTTTAAATGCATCAAATAAAACACACAAGACTTCAAGTGAAGACAATCATATTTAAATAGTTATTAAAATATCTTAAAAATCAAATTTGCAGATCCTGGTTAAGAATCTCTGCTCTACATGGTTCCCTCATCACTTTTAGCTCTGCTCACAAGACATGCCTTTGATCAATAAACATCTATTAAACACCCATTATGTGCCAATACTAAGGCACTATGCTAAGCACTACTTAAAGACAATGGCTGTGTACATCCTCTCCAAATCTTTTTTTCCTCCATGTTTAAATGTTCCATTTTTCTGTAACTGATTCCTGTATGACATCATTTAAGTCATTTAACCACATTAATCATCTTTCTGTAGATGTGCCCAAACTTATCAATAATCTTCTTAATATGTGGTGTCTATAACTATAGCTGATTCCATATGTAGTCTGACCAGGATGGTATACAGAAAAACTATTACCTACCTTGCTTTTGATATTGTGCTCCTCTTAATAAGCCTAAGAATTAATTTCTTTTTTGTTTGCCATATCACCCTGTTGACATATTGATTTCACATCTAAAGTCTTCATATTTTAATAAGCTTTTTAGTCATATCTTCTCTATCATGTATTATATAATTATTTCTTAGCTCAACTATAGGACTTTACTCTTATATTAAATTTCATTATTATTAGATTCAGGTCATCCTTCTATCCTGTAAAGGTCATTTTATATGCTGACTCTCTACTTTGACATATGAGCTGAAATTGGAGAAGCATGGCATTTGTGGTAGGAACAATATCCTAACCCATCCCCCCATGCAAGTTAGACTATCTTTTCTCCTAAAAGGTTCTGAGACATTTTCTGAGAAGTGGTTGGCTCAGGAATCTATGGCTAAGATAGTTAAAGTCACTTCCTCATTGCCAGAATACATAGCAGCCACAAAAAAAACTAAGGACATGAGAGGCTCTCAGATACTTGGCTATTGAATCATGATGCTTCCTTCAGCTGAATCAAGTCTGGGGGTTCTCAACACCTATCCTTGTTCAATATTCTTCTCTTCACATGACTAAGTAAATATCCTTTTGTTAACTATTGAATGATCTGAATGTGTCTCATTTTGTTCCAATGTTGAACTTAGATGAACAGGAGAATGACCTGAGTCAAGAACAGCATCTAAATTGTCATCTAAATGATTGATAAAACTGTGAAAATTTTATTTTATTTTTATTTTTTATTTTTATTATTTTTTATTTTATTTAATTAGATGATTTAGAATAATTTTCCATGGTTACAAGACTCCTGTTCCTTCCCTCCCCTCCCCCCACACCCTCCCATATGATGCACAATTCTGCTGGGTTTAACATGTGCCATCGATCAAGACTCATTTCCTTATTATTAGTATTTGCACTAGGATGATCTTTTAGAGTCCACTTTCCCAGTCATAGCCCCACTGACCCATGTGATCAAGTGGTTGCTTTTCTTCTTTGTTTCTTTTCCCAAAGTTCTTCCTCTGAATGTGGATAGCATTCTTTCTCATATGTCCCTCCAAATACTTCTGGATTATTGCATTGCTACTAGTAGAGAAATCCATTACATGTGAATTTACTACAGTGCTTCAGTTTCTGTGTACAATCTTATCCTGGTTCTGCTCCTTTCACTCTGCATCAATTCCGGGAAGACATTCCAGTTCACATGGAATTCCTCCACTTAATTATTCCTTTGAGCACAATAGTATTCCATCCCCAAGATTTACCACAATTTGTTCAGCCATTCCTCAATTGAAGGCATCCCCTCATTTTCCAATTTTTTGCCACCATAAAGAGCGCAGCTATGAATATTCTTGTACAAGTCTTTTTCCTTATTATCTCTTTGGGGTACAAGCCCAGCACTGCTATAGCTGGATCAAAGAGCAGACAGTGTTTTAGTGCCCTTTTGGCATAGTTCCAAATGGCCCTCCAGAATGGTTGGATCAGTTCACAACTCCACCAGCAATGCATTAATGTCCCAATTTTGCCACATCCCCTTCAGCATTCATTACTTTCCTTTGCTGTCATGTTGAACAATCTGCTAGATTTGAGGTGATACCTCGGAGTTGTTTTGATTTGCATCTCTCTGATTATAAGATTTAGAACATTTTTCATGTGCTTATTAAGAGTTTTGATTTCTTATCTGAAAATTGCCTATTCATGCTCCTTGCCCATTTATCAACTGGGGAATGGCTTGATTTTTTGTACAATTGACTTTGTTCCTTATAAATTTCAGTGATTAGACCTTTGTCAGAGGTTTATGTTATGAAGATTGTTTCCCAATTTCTTGCTATCCTTCTAATTTTGACTGCATTGGTTTTCTTTGCACAAAACCTGTTTAATTTAATGTAATCAAATTATCTATTTTGCATTTTATAATTTTTCTTTCTTTTTTTAAAATTAGTTTATTTAGTGAATTTAGAACATTACTCCTTGGTTACAATAATCACATTAATTCCCTCCCTCCCCTCTCCCTACCCTTCCACAGCCAAGGCACAATTTCATTGGATATTACTTGTGTCCATGATCAGAAACTGTTTCCATGTTGTTGATGTTTGCATTAGAATGTTCACTTAGAGTCTACATCCCCAGCCATTTCCCCTCCACCCATGTATTCAAGCAGTTGTTTTTCTTCTGTGTTTCTACTCCCACAGTTCATCCTCTGAATGTGGATGGTGGTTTTTTTTTTTGTAGATCCCTCCAAGTTGTTCAGGATCACTACATTGCCACTAATGGAGAAGTCCATTACATTCAATTGTATCACAGTGTATCTGTCTCTGTGTATAATGTTTTCCTGGTTCTGCTCCTCTCACTCTGCATCAATTCCTGGATGTTGTTCCAGTCTCCATGGAATTCTTCCACTTTATTATTCCTTTGAGCACAGTAGAATTCCATCACCAAAATATACCACAATTTGTTCAGTCATCCCCCAATCGAAGGGCATCCCCTCATTTTCCAATTTTTGGCCACCACAAAGAGCACAGCTATGAATATTTTTGTACATGTCTTTTTCCTTATTATCACTTTGGGCTATAGACCCAGCAATGCTATGGCTGGATCAAAGAGCAGACAGTCTTTTAGCACACTTTGGGCATAGTTCCAAATTGCCCTCCAGAATATTTGGATCAATTCACAACTCCACCAGCAATGCATTAATGTCCCGACTTTGTCACATCCCCTCCAGCATTCGTTCCTTTCCATTGCTGTCATGTTAGCTAATCTGCTAGGTGTGAGGTGATACCTCAGAGTTGTTTTAATTTGCATTTCTCTGATTATAAGAGATTTAGAACACTTTTTCATGTGCTTGTGAATAGTTTTGATTTCTTTACCTGAAAATTGCCTATTCATGTCTCTTGCCCATTTATCAATTGGAAAATGGCTTGATTTTTTGTACAATTGGTTTAGCTCTTTATAAATTTGAGTAATTAGGCCTTTGTCAGAGGTTTTTGTTATGAATATTGTTTCCCAATTTGTTGCTTCCCTTCTAATTTTGGATGCATTAGTTTTGTTTGTACAAAACCTTTTTAATTTGATGTAATTAAAACTATTGATTTTACATTTTGTGATTTTTTCTAGCTCTTGCTTGTTTTTAAAGTCTTTCCTTTCCCAAAGATCTGACATGTATACTATTCTGTGTTCACCTAATTTGCTTATAGTTTCCTTCTTTATATTCAGGGCATTCACCCATTCTGAGTTTATCTTGCTGTAGGGTGTGAGATGTTGATCCAAACCTAATCTCTCCCATACTGTCTTCCAATTTTCCCAGCAGTTTTTATCAAATAGTGGGTTTTGGTCCCAAAAGCTGGGATCATTGGGTTTATCATAGACTGTCTTGCTGACGTCATTTCCCCCAATTCTATTCCACTGATCCTCCTTTCTTTCTCTTAGCCAGTACCAAATTGTTTTGATAACCACTGCTTTATAGTATAGTTTGAGATCTGGGACTACAAGTCCTTCCTTCACATTTTTTCCTGATTTCTAAAGATATCCTTGATCTATTGTTCTTCCAAATGAACATTGTTATGTTTTTTTTTTCTAATTCAGTAAAATAGTTTTTCATTAGTTCAATGGGTATGGCACTAAATAAGTATATTGATTTGGGTAGGATTGTCATTTTTATTATGTTAGCTCATCCTACCCATGAGCAATTAATGTTTTTCTAATTGTTTAGATCTAGTTTTAATTGTGTAGAAAGTGTTTTGTAGTTGTGTTCATAAAGTTCCTGTGTTTGTCTTGGCAGATAGATTCCTAAGTATTTTATATTGTCTAGGGTGATTTTAAATGGAATTTCTCTTTCTAATTCTTGCTGCTGAGATGGATTGGAGATATATAGAAATGCTGATGACATATGTGGGTTTATTTTGTATCCTGCAACTTTGCTAAAGTTTTTTATTATTTCGACTAGCTTTTTAGTTGATTCTCTAGGACTCTTTAAGTAGACCATCATATCATCTGCAAAGAGTGACAGCTTGGTCTCTTCATTGCCTATTTTAATGCCTTCAATTTCTTTTTCTTTTCTAATCACTACAGCAAGTGTTTCTAGTACAATGCTAAATAATAGAGGTGATAATGGGTATCCTTGTTTCACTCCTGATCTTTTTGGGAAGGCTCCTAGTTTATCCCCATTACAGATGATTTTTGCTGATGGTTTTAGATATATACTGTTTATTATTTTAGGAAAGGTCATTCTATTCCTATACTTTCTAGTACTTTCAATTGAAATGGGTTTTGTATTTTATCAAAAGCTTCATCTGCATCTATTGAGATAATCATGTGATTTTTGTCAGTTTGCTTGTTAATATGGTCAATTATGTATCCTCCACTTATCTGGCAAAGTGATTTTTCCAAAATGCAGGCCCGATTATACTGTTCCACTACTCAACAAACTCCAGTAGCTCCCTATTACCTCCAGCAACAACTAGAAAAAATGTTTTATTTGCATTTAATGCCACAAATGATGTCTTCTTCCTTCTTTTCCAGGATGCTTATTACTCCCCTCTGATTACTCTAGGATTTAGTAACTCTAGCCTTCTTGTTCATCATGCATGACACTCCATTTTCCCAATACCATGCCTTTTACTGACTGCCTCCTGTGTCTGGAACGTCCTCTTCATTTTTTGCCTCCTGGTTCCACTGACTCAGTTCAGATCCCACCTTCTGCAGGAGGCTTATCCCCAGCCCTATGTAAGTATGCTACCTATCCTCCCCAACGCAGATTTGTTTTAATAATCTGTGGTGACCCAGAAAGGAAGAGTTTGGGTCATCTCTGATTCTGTCCTCTGATGAAATACCCTAAAGCACAGTTGTAATACTTGCACCCAAGGAGAACTCATTTCTTTCAGGTTTGTTGCTTGGCTATGAAAATTAAATGAGAGAAAATTGCCTGGGCTCAAGCCTTAAAAAATGTTGCAATGGATGCTGGTCTTTAGCATGTTTGAATTTGCAAAATCTTAATATTGTTCAACTGAAGGAAATTCATTTTCACTCAAAAGCCATCTTCTAAGGAGACCTATGAACTGAAAACAAATGCTGTTTAATTTGCCTTTCATTAGGGGTGTATCTGGATTGATTTATTGAGCCCTTCTGACCTACAGTCTTTGGAGCAGCATTCCTTCACAATTAGCAAGGGAGAGGATTTGAATAGGTCTTCCAGGGAGAGAGAGTAGAATACCATGATACCTCAAATTGCCCCATATCATGTAACGTCAAAGAAATACTCTAACCAATCCAGTTTGGGGTACATTTGAGTCAGACAAGAGGCTGTAAAGTTTTCTGACCCAGGTATGAAGGGACTTTGCTGGGGGATGTGGTCATCACAGACCATTATTATCCAGATTATGGGCTTTGGAGTTCTTCCATATTCAGGATATTCTGAAAATACCTAACCACATACAACTGATCACAGAAATCGCAAACCCTTTTGATCCCGAGGAAGTCAACTTTTCCTGGTAACTACACAGCAGGGGGAAAAAAAATTAGCCAACAGCAACAAAAAAAAAAATAGTGCACTCTGGAGAATAAATTCCTCAAAGCAGCTCAATAGGCTGGGAATAATGAGAAAATGGGAGAAATCTTGTAAAGTTGTTGGGAAAGTGGGATGAAGGCAAGGGTACTTTTAGATGAGATGAAGAGCTTCTCTTGTGGGTGGTACAAAAGCAATTACTGTACAGTTATTTTCAAAATCTAGCAACTCAGATGATCAGGTCTCTTAACTCAACATGCCTAAACAAATCACTTAGGGCCTTGTAACTTGAAGAAAATTAATGCATAGTTTAATTTTAACTACAACAGTATGCCTAGAAGCCTTAATTGGCTTACAGGAAAATTTACAGAACATATATTTGTCCTCCTGAGCCCTGTGGTTAAGTGCCCATCTTTGTTCTTTTTGTTGGTTGAAATAAGGCGTTTTTATGAGATTTTCTTTGCTTAGTTCCTTGCAAATATTCAATTCTGTTCCCACATCTCTTGAATCTGCACTCTTCTCTCTAATCATGCAGCTACCACCTTAGCTAAGACCCTCATCATCTCTTGCCTAGACTGGCATTAGTCTCCTAATTGGTCTTACTGCTTTCAATCTCTTCCCTCTCTAATATACTCAGTGTTGTCATTGTTGTTGTTCAGTCATTTTTTAGTTATGTCTGACTCTTCATGACCCCTTTCAGGGTTTTCTTGGCAGAGAAATTGGAGAGGTTTTCCACTTCCTTCTCCAGCTCATTTTACAGATGAAAAAATTAAAGTAAACAGATTAGATGACTTGCCCAGTGGGGTCATCTAGCTAGTAAGTGTCTGAGTCTAGGTTGGAATTCAAGAAGATGAGTCTTCCTGACTCCAGGCCTGGGGCTCTATCCACCAAGCCACCATGCCCCCAATATACTCATCATACAGCACACGCAGTCCTTCCCTTTACTTCTTTTCACCTCTGGTTCTGTCATGAGTCAGCGTTAGTACTACCTCTTAAACTTCCTGATCTACACTGTCCCAGGTTTTAGTGCCCTTCTGCCTTTCTCCAATAAAAACCCCAAAACTTTGGTATTTTCATTTATTTTGTAACCATTAATCTTGCATATTTTTCCCAATAGAATATAAACTCCTTGAGGGGAGGCACTGGAGGTACATCCCCACTACCTCGCACATAGTAGTCACCTGATAAATGCCTGAAATTCCTCTATTTTCCATAATACCCCATACTTTAGCCCTCTTAAACCAATTCTCTGTCCTCACTGCAATCTCCAGGCACTGTATGCATCCTTCGCTCCCATTAAATTAAATCAAATTAACTCTCCCTGACCATTTTTAGATTTAATCACCAAAATTGCAAACACTCCACTCACAATTGAGTGCGGGAGACTTGTGACCTATGTGTGCAACAGTGGGTGATGAATCAGAATTGATGGACACAAGGAAGTGTCTTTAAAAGGAGTTACAACTTTCTATGAGAGAGAGTTCCTTGTACTTGGGACTTCTGAGTGCTTAGAACTTCTGAGTTTGAGTTGAAGGTTGAGAAGAACCTGCTTACTGGACCTGAGACCTTGGACTTGGTGTGACTGTTCTTAAATCTCTTCCTTTGGACTGACACATGGTGAGTGAAAAAGGCTGACTCCTTTCCTGGATTTTCTGAAGAGATTAGACTCAGGAGAGACCTACCTCTTGAGAGAAGCTCCCTGCATCCCCAGGTTAGGGCAGGAGCAAAATATTTAGTGTGTAGCCTAGAAATCTTACCCTATACTCTCTCTGATTTTTCTTACTTTCATTCTTTCTATATTTTATAAATAAATTGTTAAAATAAATCTCCTTGGAATTAATTAAATTCCTGGTGACCCTATTCTTAAATAATCCAGTTCAACCTTTTATAAAAAAAAAACCCTCAATTTCTACCCATTATACCAGGACATTAACCCTACCCTGGCTTGCTTTCCTTTCTTCAAAATCTTGATCTTTCAGTTAAATAATTTAACTCTCTACTGTCATCAACACTTGGATTATTTCCCTTGTTCCATCTGTTCATGCCATTCCTACCCCAACCTTGTGTAGTTTCCATCTTCGCACATTTTTACTCATATCCTGATGAATGTGGCTGAAGAAAGTCATTAGACTGTTCGATTGAATCTATTACAAATGGATGTTATTTAACATCCAATGGGCCTTTCACTGCTCACACCAATTCTTTCACTCTTCTCTGATGGATTCTCCATTGCATTCCCCACAGTGGTTGGTCTAAATCTTCACTCCAAGTCACATACATCACTCTCATATTTGGCAAAAGACTTTGCCTTATAGTTTGCTGAACTGAATGAGGCTACCCCTTAATGAGTAATCCATTTCCTCCTTAAATCCCAATGTCCTATCTCACTCAGTATTGTCTTTCATTCTTTCATCCTCTTTTCCAGGCTTAGAGGATGAAGCGGTCCTTTTCTTTGCCAGTGGCAATCCCAACTCCTTCCATCTTTCCTAGATGAAGCAGTCTGGTTCTTTCCAGTGGAAACACACTATATTTGTCATCATATGACTTTGATTCAGGTCCTGACTCTGCCACTTATTGTTTGCATGACATAGGGAAAATAATTTCATCTCTTTGGTTCTTTTACAGTTGTGTTCTCTTACCTGTAAAATAAGAAGGCTGTATTAGAAGGTCCTTTTGAAGGCAAATTCTATATTGTCTATTGAAGTTTACCTTTCAATAATTCTCTCTGCCTCTGTCTCTATCTGTCTCCCTCTCCCCTATGTAGCAGTTAAAATTAGTTTCTCTGCTAAAAGTATTATATTTTTATGAGGCTTATTAAAGATTAAGAAATAAAGAAAATACAAAATAAGAAAGCACGTGCCTAGGAGGGCCAAAAGGCCCATTCAGTTTCACTTACACTACATCTTAAGAGACTCCTGTGCTTGGAAGTGGAAGCAGGGAGAGAGAGACCCAAAGTAGGCGGAGAGTCAGCCTAAATACAATTTCTGTTCTCGGCCCAGGTGGGAATTCAGGTGAGGTTACAAAGCATTCTGGGAAGTGGCCAAGGACTTCTGTGAATTGAAGTTTGGGGTTCAAATCTCCATTTTTACACCTATCTTCCTTTGTCTGTCTCCCTATTCATTATTTTCAACCTTTTCTTGTTTCCTTGTACCTTTATTGTTACATCTACTATGATTAGAACACTGTAATTCTTATAAAACCTTCATTTGACTCTACTATCACTTCAAGCTATTGGATTTATTCCCCCTCTTTCATAGTGAAACTGCTAGAAAAGCTCCTGTCTAGTTATTAGTTATTTCTACTTTCTCACCTTCCACTCACTTCTCGGCCCCTTATAATATGACATTTGTGGACACCGTTTGACTAAACCTATTTTTTCCATGTTACCAATGATCTCTCTATTCCTATATCCAATGACTATTTTTCAGTTTTCATCCTTCTTGGCCTCTCCTGTAGCATTTGATACTGTTCATCACTGTCTTTCTGGATACTACTCTAAAGTTCTCTTTCTATTGGTCTCACCAATCCTTCATCTATTGCACTCTATTTGTAGTTATGTCCCTAATCGATCAACCAATTGCCAAACATTTGCTGAGCACCTACTCTATGTCAGTCCCTGTGCTAGGTACTGGGGGTACAAACACAAAAGTGACATGGCCTCTTCCCCAATGGAGTTTACTTTTATTCCCCTTGGGAGATACAACATGGTTATAGATAAGTATTATAAAATCAAAATGAACATAGGACACAGCAGGAGGTAAGAATTATCTGGTGGAATCAGCAAAATCCTTTGAAGGAGTTGTTACTTGGGCTGAGTGGGGTGCAAAAATAGAAGACATGTGAACAAGCATAATTAATACGATCTGGTAGCTGATTGGATCTGGAGGCAAGTAAGAATGAAGGAAGAAGAATTACTCTTAGATTATAAACCTTGGGAACTAGAAGAATGATGACCTTGACAGAAAAGTGGCAAGTTAAGAAGAGAAAGTGGGTTTAGGAGAAAAGATAATGAATTCAGTTTTGAGAATGTTTGGTTTGAGATTCCTATGGGACATCCAGATAGATGTATCTAGTGAGGAGATGGAGATACACAATAGCTCAGAAGGAAATGAGGGACAGATTGAGATTTTGGAGTTATTTATATGGAAAGGATAGCCAAACACATAGGAGCTGTTGAAATCACTGAAAGAGAAAGGGAGAAGTTAGAGCAGAGAATCTTTTTTTGTTTTGCATCTTCTTGGCCAAGGTCTGGTAAAAACCTTTCTCAAAATCTTGTTTTTAAATGTAAAAATCTCCCCAAATACATAAGTTTACAAAGGAAATAAGTTATAGCAAAATACAGCTATCTATATAATTTGTCTATCTAATCTCTATTTATCTATCTATCCATCCTATCTACAAGTTCACAGATTGAAAGTTAGGAACATCTGTAATTGCACAGAGCCCAGGAATGCACACACACACACACACACACACACACACACACACACATAAATGTATGCACACATACACACACACACAGAGAGGCAGGGCATGGATGATGATCTAGCAAAGGATACTGAAATGAAGCATCCACACAGGAAGAGGACTCCATAGCAGAGCAATGCCATGAAATTCTTGAGTAGAGAGAATGGTCAACAATACCAGACTGTAGAGAGGTCAAGAAGGATAAAAATTAAGAAAATGGTCATTGAATTTAGCAATAAAAATATCATAGGTGATCTAGAAAAGAGCAATTCTAGCCAAGGGATGAATGTCAGATTATAAAGGTGTGAAAAATGAGTAGACAATGAGAGAGTGAGTGGAAAGAAGTAAACATTCTTCTTTTAAAAAAAAAAACCCTTACCTTCTGTCTTGGAATCAATATTGGTCCCAAGGCAGAAGAGTGGTAAAGGATGGACAATGGAGGTTAAGTGACTTGCCTAGGGTGACAGTTAGGAAGTGTCTGAGATTGGATTTGAACCTAGGACCTCCCATCTCTAGACCTGGCTCTCAATCCACTGAGCTACCCAACTGCTCCCTATAGACCACTCTTTAAAGAGTTTATCTGTAAGAACTGTGGGAGTAGAAACACAGAAGAAAAACAACTGCTTGATCAAATGGGTTGATGGGGATATGATTGGGTATGTAGACTCTAAATGATCACCCTAGTGCAAATATAAATAATATGGAAATAGGTCTTAATCAATGACATATGTAAAACCTAGTGGAATTGCTTGTTGGCTATGGGAGGGGGTGGGAGGAGGGGGGGAAAGAACATGAATCATATAACCACAAAAAATTTGTTCTCTATGCAAGAAAGGAGAGGTACAGGATGGTAGGTTGAGAGGAATAGTAGGGCCAAGTGTTTTTGTTTTCCTTTTTAAAAGATAATGATAACTGGATGAAAATGAAGGCAACAGAGAAGGAACCAGGGGATAAGAAACAGTTGAAAATTAGGGAGAGAGTGAAGGGCCAATGTTTGAGGACAAGAAGAGGGGTTTGCATTGGAAAGGGGCCAGTCCACTTTATCCTCTTTGACTAGTGCAAGGGGTAAAAGAATGGGAGAGGGCATTGTTAAGGTGATTTGATCCAAAGAACTGGGAGAAAGTGAGAGCTTTTAACATTGGCCTCAATATTTTCAGTGAAGCATGAGGCTAGGTAAGCAATATTGGGGAGAGAACTGTGTGGCCAGCCTGAGTAGAGAGGGTAGAGTTTGGAACTATTCAATAGCTAACCAAGATGAATCAATTCTTTTCAAAGACCACCTACTGCAGTAAAAGGATGCAAACTGCTTGGTGGAGGGTGTATTTATTCTGAGGAAATCACAGGATCTTCAAAAACTCAAGTATCTGAATTATCCTTTTCTTACTATTGCTGAAATTTAGGGGCAGTAGACTTGGAAACTTTATAATTAGGGTTATTGTTAGGCAAAAAGGATGACATATTTAATGTTAACCTTTTCTGGTCCAGCCATCCTCTAGTTGTGCTCTGACGCTGCCTCCAAAATATTGCCCTCTACTTTCTCAAGCCCAGGGGTCTCCCTTTACTCCTCCCTCACCAATCTTCTCCCCTACCCCTCCCTGTTCACAAAACAAAGGAATAAAATAGAAAACCTGTTTCCAGGAAAGAATCTGATAGTAATTACTTCACTTCAGTGTGGTTTTGATACCGCTGTACTGTCTCATTCCTTGTATTTGCATTTCAATCCTTTATCCCTGATTGTGCAATGGCAGGCAGCATCCCTTGCTAACATAGTTTAGAAGATGGGAGAAATTATTGCTTGCTAAAAATGGGCAAGGAACTCTGGAAGTACATCATTCCTTACTCTGTCTAGGCTCTGCCTTGTTACTTAGTTAGAAGACAAAACACACTCTACTATGGACAGACTGAATCACCCACACTGAAAAACACAAAACTGAACCATAAATGCCTTGAACCAAGCTTAGTCACACAGACTGAATAACATATCCTAAAATAAAATAAAACCAGAGGGCCAAATATAGGCAGATGCAAAGTTATAGGCTATAAACTAGTGTGACCATTGACCATTTACCAAAGACTCTAAGATCACAGGCTTTGGAGGGCAATTTTGGTGGATTTTCATATAAAAGTCTCTGTTTCATGCCCTCATCCAGGGTTTCCTATGAGAACACCATATTTTGGCTCATTTTGCACCCATCTAGGGTTTTTCCTGGAAATGATAAAATGTGACTCTTGTTTAGACTTCTAGAACAAAAAGGAAAAGGCCCTCAGCTCCAATTCAAGCACTTAGGCTAAGAAAACATTGAATTAGGCTAGGTTTTACTTTAGCCAACAGAACATAAAGGCTATACCTGAACTCATAGTCAAGCTAACTAATTTTCCTCTTCTGGTGAGCCTTTCAGGGATCTTCATTGTTTCCCAAAGTTAAAGTACTACTCCAAGTTTCCTGTGTTTCTCTTTCCCCTTCTTCTCCACCACAAACCCCAACTCCCTCAATGTTTACTAAGGAGTCATGCGGACCTATGTCCTCCATTAATATATCAGGAAAAGAATGGATAAAGAATGCTCTTTATCTTTATGGCTCCCTAATATAGTGATTGTTTTTTTTTCTTTTTACCATCTCCATCTATCTAAAGCTCCTTCTTTTTGGAGAAAGCAGGTCTTTCATGATAGTCTGGAAAGAATGCCATATAAGGATTAAAGGGACTGGAAATATTTAACTTGAAGAAAAGAATGTTTAAGAGAGATAGGAAAACTGTCTTCAAGGATTTGAAGGACTGTGATATAGGAAATGGATTAGACTTATCCTGCTTGGCCTAAGAAGACAAAATTAAGAGATGGTAGAGAAGTAGATTTCATCTTAATACAAGGGAAAACTTCCCATTGATAAGAACAAACCCAAAATGGAATGAGTTGCTGAGTTGCCCAATGAGGTGGTAGCTTCTCCTTCACAGGAGATCCCCAGAAGCTAAATGTCAAGTGGACAAAGAAGGGTTTCTTGGGTAGGTATAGTAGATAATAGATGACCTTCAAGATCCTTTCCAACTCATAACTCATAGTTTATGATTTTCTGCATTGGCAAAGAGTATACAACCTCTTCAGTTTCTGCTGGTTCTATGAGTCTGTGGGAATGTCTGATCTTGCTTTAAAATTTTCACTTTTATCAGTAACTTGGATGAACAGAGAGACACCATACTTATCATATTTGTAGATGCCATAAAACTGTGAGGTAGTCTGAAGTACAAAGGCAGAACTATAAAAAAGAACAATTGTTTTCCATTGTATCTGACTCTTTGCATCTCCATTTTTTGTTTTCTTGACAAAGATACTGGAGGCTTTCCATTTCCTTCTCCTGCTCATTTTACAGATGAAGAAACTGAGGTTAAGTGATTTGCCCAAAATCACAGAGTCAGTAAGTAAGAGCCAATAAATCTGAGGTCAGATTTGAATTTAGAAAGATGTGTTTGTCTGTGTCCAGCTCTGCATCCACTGAACCATCTCACTGAACTTAATGAAATGGAAATTAAAAGGAATACAAATATTACAACTGAGCAGAGACCCACTCTATAATATTCCCAAATGACCATTCAGCTGTTTCTGTATACTACTGTATACTAGGTCAGTTCTGTATAGTACTGTATACTAGGTCAGTTCAAGGGCACAAAGATGGAAGATAGATAGGATGGTCAATGGATTGTTACTTTCAGACCTCCACCTGATTTTCCAGAGCTGAGAGATCCATTTTTTTATATACTGAAATTATAAGAAACTGAAACCTAAGATTTGGTATTGACACTTTATTTTATTCAGGGAGTTCTAACTCATCAGCCAATTAAAGTGTATTGATGACAGTCAGACAGCAGTCAAAAGACAATGTTTTCTTCTCAAAGAACCCCTCCATCACCATAACCTAAGGGAGTACTACACTCAGATGGGAAGGAATGATTACAGTAAAAAAGATAGCATAAAAACAAGGATGTCAATGTAGCCACCTATGTATACAAAATAAAACTGGTAACATGCAAAACATTTTCCCCCTAGAATTCTCTGACAGTCTTCTGGCTCCCACCAAGAGAGATGGTCTTTTTGATTATTATATTTAAAACAATCAGATCCAGTCACTCCTCTTTGTAGGCCAATTAGGTTTCTCAGAGTATAGAGTGCTAGTCATGGATTCAGGAAGACCTGATTTCAGATCCTGCCTCAATACTCACTAGCTGTGAGACCCCAGGCAAGTCACTTAGCCTCTCAGCCTTGATTTCCTCATCTACAAAATAGGGATAATAACACTTGTTTCACAGAATCAAATGAGATAACACATATAAAGCACTTTGCAAAAACTGAAGTGCTGTGCAAGTGTTAGCTCCTACTACTGTTATTGTTTTTGTTGTTCTTCAGGCCAGGAAGAGATCAGTAAGTTAGTTTTTTTGGTCTTCTTTTATTGTTCTTCAAATGTTTGTTCCATAAAAGTATGCTCTGCCTTAACTTGCCCATGTCTCTGAGGAGTCTGTTCCATAATTAAGCCCTGTGTTAAATCAAGAGAGCACTTGTTTAAGTTTTCAGCACCTCTTTTCTGAAATGATTCACTCTGCTGGCTGTCTTGGAAAAAAGGTGCACCCTGACTCGGTAATGCTCAAGGTATGTGCTTTATCTTCCAGGATTGGGCTGGTGTGGACACATTGGGAGAAAAATATCTTCCGTTCAAATGCCTCTCCCAGAAGAAAACAATAAAGCCTTGACATCATTTAATAAGCCTGATGAGTAACTGCTTTGCTACTCTAGATAACGCTGTTAATGTACAGGACTCAAAGAAAGAAAGTGTCTCCAGCAGCTTCTTCCAGCAGGCAGAAGGCTTTGGGCTGCCTTGCCAATGCTTTATTCTGAGTGCCAAATCCTTATTGCTTTCTTAGGCATTTATTGTAATCACTTGAATCATGATGCATCCCTCTGGTATTCCGATGGCTGCTCAGTATTAAGGCCCCAGGACCTCCACAGAGTTGACTTTATTTGGCTTTTCACTTCCGCTTTTGAATGAGCGCTGCAGTAACTCAGCCGGGAAGTTTCACAGGGGCTCCTGAAGGCACTTTCTATGGCCGTTGGGGTTTGTCCACCACTTTGTCTGGCTCTGTTTGGAGGCCAAGGTCTAGTCAGAACTTAAAGAGAAATACTAGGGAGAAATTGAAGGGGGAGGGGGGGAAGGAGAGAGAAAGAGAGAAAAAAAAAAACAGACTGAGAGAAACAGAGACCAAGAGACAGAGAAAGAGAGATAGAGACAGAGACATAGAGACAGACATGTAGAGACAGAGAGAAAAAAGATAGAAAGGGAGGAAGGAAGGAAGAAAAAGGAAAGGAAGAAAGAAGGAAAGAAGGAAAGAAAGAAAGAAAGAAAGAAAGAAAGAAAGAAAGAAAGAAAGAAAGAAAGAAAGAAAGAAAGAAAGAAAGAAAGAAAGAAAGAAAGAAAGAAAGAAAGAAAGAAAGAAAGAAAGAAAGAAAGAAAGAAAGAAAGAAAGAAAGAAAGAAAGGAAGGAAGGAAGGAAGGAAGGAAGGAAGGAAGGAAGGAAGAAAGAAAGAATGAAAGAAAGAAAGAGAG